>NC_084985.1:21748875-22048875 GCF_963691925.1 Scomber scombrus
TGAAGGCAAAAAAAACAGGAAAACAACAATTAAATACCAGTTAAGATAAACACTCACCTGATGAAATATAATGCCAAACCACATTCATTCAGTTTCGTTTTTTCTCCCCCCTACAAGTGGACCGACACTATGACTGCAGTTGCTCAATAGGACGATGCGTTTACGCAGAAGCACTGAGGTGATCTTATGGTACATTTGAACAGAATGGTATATTAGAACACAGGCTGCATGAAAAAAATACAATTAAAGAGACAAGACAGTGAATTATAGAAGAGAAACGCATAAAGGTTTCTAGAGAGAGAGAGACACTCGATTCCAACAAGAATAATATATTAAGGTCATTATATAATAGCTATAAAGACATAGGCTATGGGATTATTATAAAGCCCGATGAGGTCACATAAAGATCTAAACACGTTCTAATAATATCCTATATTTTCCTTAGAGCGCGTCCTCCTGCCCACACACACCTAATATTAAACCAGCAGCCGGGCAGCAGCAGTCCGTTCTTACCGTAGAAGGCTCCAATTCAGAGGATCTCCTTGTTATGTCCCGTATTGTTAACCGGACACCGATCCGTGTGTCTGTGTCTGGATATAAAAAATGAAATCTACCATCCAGGAGAGTTGCCGTCGTTCTGAGCTGCAGTGATGAAGAGAGAGGGAGAGAGAGCGAGAGAGAGAGAAAGTGAGAGGAAGGAGAGTGTTTGATGCGTGTGTGTGTGCAGCTGCTGCAGCTCCAGCTTTAATGCAGCCGAGGACGAAGCAGCTCCGCGTAATCTTTCTCACCCAGTCTGATCCGACCGGAGACGCGCTGCGACGCTTCAGTCTAAAAGCCCCGGTGGGAGTCAGGTGACGTTTAGAACCAAAATGGAAACATTCAGAAAAGATACACACATGAAGCTACTTATCATGTAATAATAGTATTCATAGTGACTGTTAGTGATAATAAAGTTAAATCAAGGAAGCTTCTTTAAGATATTTTCCCCCCAATTAAAAAGATAACATCTCCATATTTTAGAATAGATCAACGTGTGTGTGAATAAATCAATTGGGACGAATTAATGTATGGCTTCTTAAAGGAAAGTAAAAACATAATGGAAGTATTGTGATGTTTTATGAAGTAGTTTTACAATCTATTGCAATACAAACACCAACCACACACTGAATTAAAGCTCCTTCTTATATCGTTATAAACGTTTTGGCCAACAATAGGTCTTCTGTTTTTATATACAGGTTTTTACACATAAACACAACACAATCAGTGACTTCTTTGTGACATAATGGTCTCATGACACAGTTTTAATGACAGCATTCAGAAGATGTACACAGCAGTTATAATAAGTCTACTGAAACAAAGAAATAACCCTCTGTTACTCATTTTATCTCGCAAAAGGCATAACATGTTGTTGTGGTTGTTAAACATAAAGATTTAAGAGCTTCACCATCCTGGTTTCAACAATGTGGATCCAATACACTATAGGGTTACTTTTATTTTGAAGGGCGTGTTTCCTGTGTATTAACACAGTAGCCTAAAGTTTGGCCTCTGTGTGTTAACCTGACAGAGGACCAGCTTGTACTCTCTACGTCATTATTAAACACATTTCATCCTGTTCCTTATATAAATATATAAGATACAAATAGCAGGTTAATATTAAACCTATAAATAGCAGTTTAATTAAGCCTTTCATGGTTTATAAAAGCCTGCAGCTTTAAGGAAATGTATTATTCAAATTAGCATTCAAGATGCCATACATGCAAACTTTACACAATAGTGTATAAATTGAGTCTGGCTAAATCATTCCCCATTGTCCTATTAGTCTATTTTATGTCGTATGTCTCACAATAGGAGGGCCATCCAGCAAGCCCTATGGTTTTTATAGGCTCCTTCAGCACATTTCTCTTTTGTTAGTGATCGTTTTATTTTCTTAATCTCAAACAAATTCTGCATGTATTACTTTTCTTGTATTATGTACTTTTTTATTTATGTGAAATTTAAAAAAAAGAAGATAACAATTAGAATTTTTTTCAGAGGAACATATACAGAAAGTTAACACTTCCAACTTAACACTGTTCACTTTATGTATGATCAATTTACAATAACAGTTTACGTGGAAAAATGGGAAAAAATACCAGAATTTACACAATTATTTGTGGAAAGGATGACATGAGGCCATCCAGTGTGCACTGAACAGTGAAGTGAGAAAAAGGAAAATTAAATAATGAATTCAGTCCCACATGAATTGGTTAATTTACTGAAGTCTGTCAAAAAATAGGCTTGTAATATCTTGGCCTTTGTCAAGCTTCAGGTTTAATATTTCTCAGAGGGATCTATGCTTTTGAATAGGCTATACAATTGCATTTAAGTTTGTAGTGTGTCTTCTTAATTGTCTTTGAAATGATCCTTAACCCATCTGTAAATTAGCAGTACAATACAACACAGCTGGAGACATGTTGGCTTTGGCTTTGATACTTTGTTTAAAAAAAGAAAGAATTAAATGACGTAAGCAGTGTAGCCTTCATGCTTTCACTTTTGATATTGGAGACATAATAGTGTCTACAGCACGTACAATACATTATGTTGAAATTAAATATATTCCGAATAAAATGGGAATAATACGTTGAACATTTGTTATTATAATAAGACTTTGCTGTTTCTAATAGTTTAACAGCTGCATTAACGTCGTTTCTCTGTGTGTTTCTGCTCTCGACAAAGAAGCAGCTTCCCTACTTGGCAGCACGACACTTTAATGCATTCAGCGTCGGAAAACGACTTCCTCTCATTTGACGTAGCCATGGTAGCAGAAGCAGTATCCGCACCAACGATTGGCTTTCGCACGGCCGTAAAGCACTTCGACGTTGTGTCTGTCGTAGTGTCGGTGGCTAACAGTAAATAGCGTTAATTTGACAAAAGAATTCTTGTACACCTACTCTTTTATATGTATTTCTTTTGCTTTCGCGGGTTTCACTGACACTTAATATAATGGCGGAAAAATTCGACAACCTGGAGGAGCATCTGGAGAAATTTATCGAGAATATTCGACAGTTGGGGATCATAGTAAGCGACTTCCAGCCGAGTAGCCAGACCGGTCTCAACCAAAAACTGTGAGTCATGTTTCACCCAGCTCTACAAGACCAAAACGAATCTGTAAATAAGACGCATTTTAAACAGGTTGGCTAATATTTTTTGCCCCCCACCTTCTAGAAATTTCATGATATCTGGACTGCAAGACATCGAGAAGTGCCGTCAGCAGCTACATGAGATTAACGTACCGCTGGAGGTGTTTGAGTGAGTCCAAAACCAGATGTATTATTGTGTCCATCTGTGTTTATTGCTTCAAACTTTACTATAAACTACTCTACTTTCAACCATGCCAGACTCCGTTGAAAAATCATACAAATTTAATGTAATGATCCCTTGCCCACGAATATGGTTACTTTACATACATCATCTTACTGTCTCTGTACAGTTGAGAGACTCTTCTTACATTCGGCATACACATACTATACAAATAACACCTACAGTCTCAGCTTCACTCTTTTTGTTCACTCTGCACCATGTACTGTGTTAAAGCATAGGTTCATCATTTGTAAAGTAAGTCTGCCTAAAATAACAGTCAGGTGTCCATATGAACACTAAAAGATGTTTTCCTCACTGTAATCATTCCTCCTGTTCATACTGACTATAAAAAGACCCCTTCAAAATGTGCTTTCAGTGTAAGTGTTGGGAGATCTAAATCTACAGTGTGTCCACAGTCATTGCATGCACCATAACTGCATTTAAAAGTTGTTGTGAAGCTTATTTGAGGCTGAGGTAGTCTGAGTTAGTCATATCCAGTGGATGTCTGACACATTCACAGTCTTTTTAGTATCAAATTCCCTCTTTGTGTTTCCTTATTGAGCTGCTGTGAAAAGAGGGGACTTTGGCACTAAAAAGACTGTAAGATTGAAAGATATCTATTTGATTTGACTCATTTGGACAGCTGAAGCTTCATACTAGCTTCAGATACACTGTTAAATACATGTTTGCACAGATTGAGCATTGTGGATTGTGTCCCCCATTGTAAGTGCATTATGAAGGGATCTACAGCAAGAAAAATAAACCATTCAATGTTCATTTGGGCACTTGGCTATTGTTTTAAGACAGATCTGTGGAGCATAGTTGAATAATAGAAAAACACCATTTAGTCAAGGCCTGGAGTCTCATAAGTTATGTAGAACACACATTTGTAAGGCCACTTTACAAAATATAGATAATAGCATGTAAAATGCTTGTGCTTCATAGCTTTATCACAGTCTTTTGAGCTAATATTATGCTGTATTTTTGCAGATACATCGACCAAGGCCGAAACCCTCAGCTGTACACCAAGGAGTGTCTGGAGAGAGCCTTGGCGAGGAACGAACAGGTCAAAGGAAAGATTGACACCATGACGGTAAGAGATAGTGCCAGGGTCGCTGAGATTTCAACACCAGCGATACCACAAGAATCACCAGAGCCTTCAAACTATTTCACTGATTTTACGCTCCTGTACACACATTTGAAGACCTCTGCCTGTTATTTTATGTAAAATAAGGTTCTGTAATACATCAGTTATAAACCAACCATTGCTGTTTCATTCTAGAAATTCAAGAGCCTCCTAATCTCTGAGCTCGGCAAAGTCTTTCCAGAGGAGATGTCCAAATATAAGGCTATACACGGAGATGATGCCCCCTCCTAGTGACCGCTGCACCAAGACCCCCCGACCTTCAACCTGTGACCCTCGAATTGAAAAGTCCGGACAGAGTTCGACCGAGCAGGATCCTCTGCGGTTGCTGGCAGGATGTGAAAATAGCCTGTTTATAATTTCTCATACATGTCGTGATGCTGTTGCCGACCAGTATCCACGGGGAGAAGGTTTTAATTTGTGCTCAGCAGCCCGACTAAGCCAATCTTGTCCACTCTACCCTATATTGAAATTTTGTTCATTTAAAGAAATACAAATCAAAAGTATAGAGGGCAAACAAGTAATTTTCCGCATTTGGGTTGTTGCGTTGCTAGGAGACACATTCGCTTTTTAAAGTCCCTGTTTTTTGTTTTTTTCTTGCATGGACACTTAAGTTAGCAGCAGTAGTATTTCTACAACTCCCAACTGTACAGAAGAAAACGCTACGCAGCGCCTTTTCTGATTCTGCATTAAGGAATTAAACTTCATCGGTTGTACATACAGTATATTTATACACTCTACCTTTTTGTAATGCTTCCTAATAATTGTGCGACATACATTTGTACCACACACAATTCATAACATTTTGTATCAAGCTCAGGTTTCTAATGGCCATGATAATTGAATGCAGATGTTATTTGATGGTAATTCTGTGCCTGATCACTCAACATGGTCAGAAACGAGTCCACTCTTTATTTGTAACTTGTTTGTATTATAATTTTTGTTAATAAATGATCCTTGTTGGACTGATAGTGTTTTTGTCCATTTTATTTAATAAAAGTGGTCTCACTCTTAACATTAGCGTGCTGTTATAGACTATAAGATGACAATATTACTGAATATAGCAAATATATCAGTAGACTTTAATACTGTATTTAATTCTACAATATTGAAAATCTTTAAAATCACCCAAGTGAATATTTGATCTTTTTTAAACATTCATGAAGTGAATATTATGAAATTAAGATATATATGAATATGATCACAGTGGGTTCACTCACTTGTTGGGATACAGTCAAGGTGGATATATTGTTCCAATATTAAATGTCATTATCTGTAAAAATGTAAGTACATGGTTCCCTAAAGCATTATTTCCTAGAATGAAAAGACTGAAATACTGCACAGTAATAGAGGAGACCACTGCTGAACATACTGGTAACATGAGTAAATATGTTAGTGGGACACCTGCATACATGACCTGCATGGACATGAAGACGTGTCAGCTTCATTCAGCTCAAGTGTCGCCGTCTTGTACCTATAGCGTGCCTGTATATATACACCGTAGGGACATATGCTCAGGAAACAGACAGGGCTGCGTCATCAAGCAGGTCACAGCCCAACACGCCTCCTCCTGCTGAGGCTTAACCAGGGCGACACGCCCCTCTGACCCTGGAGGCCTATCCTCTGAGACAGAAGGAGGGAAATGAGGCCTGTTATTGGTTTGTGATCTATGCAGCAGGGTAATACAGACAGCCCTCTCCCCTCGCTGTCTCCCTTCCCTGAGGATTTCTGAACACGCGTCACATTTAGTCAACTGTGGTTTACCAAGGATTGATCTTCCACCTTATAGCAGGGGAGCAGCAGAGTCACAGAGTCCATGCTTACATACAAAGAGCTCTGTTTCTTTTTGGTTTCTCAACCTAATCTTTATCTGTTGTTTGAAGGAATTACATTATTTAATATGTTACTGTAGCATTAATAATATTATTAACATTATACTATACACTATTGCTGTTGAACTCATAATTTATTCTGGCAAGGACAGTTGTATGTACATCCATGACATGTCAGTGGGATATGTTCAAGGGTACAAAAACAATGAGAATAGAACAAAAAGGTACATGCACACTAAATCAGACCTTATACTTTATTAGCTACATTTATTAGCATTGAGAAACTTAAGGGAGTTCTAATTCCAGTGTGCAGTTACCTTTCTTTTGTAGTAATTTTATTTTATTCATTTATGTTCATAGTGTCAATATTAAAGGATATCTTCAAATGATTCCTAAATGACAACATTAATCACATGCCCCCTGTGTACATTGACTTATTAGATTTGGTAATGAGTCCCCCTTCCTTTAGTTGTAGCTTTAGTTGAACTTCATAGCGCACAGAATGAGGATGGTGTTCAGAGAGAAAGCATGTACATGTTTCAATTTGAGCAAAAAATGTGTGTCTCCTTGGGTTGATCTGTTATACAGGGGAAAGAGGGGACTGGAGGGAATTAACAGAAAGAAGAGTTTCTGATGAGCTGAACACAAACATACAGATACTGCAGGTGTGTTTGGTGCAAGCTAGCTTACAGCTAATGTCTGTACCAAGCCAATTGACATAGTGGCCAAACTGTAACTACGTCACGTGACACTATTGGGCCCAAAAATACTTTTTCCTATGAACTTAAATTGTGTAAGAGACGTCTGACATCATGCCTTGTTTCACTATTAGAATTTAATCCATTTGGTTTGATCAGTTTTTCGAGAGTCTAGAATAGCCACACGATTGAATTGTTATATCCCTATATAAATTAGCGAGAAGGCTAGTGGTCTTGGCCGGTGGAAGTCTCAAATGAAAATGCTACATGGGCGCAGTATGTTTTCATAAAGAGGCTTTATAGTCTTCATGTAACTTTCATTGGAATGAATATGCCCTGCCTGTGACATTGTATCCAATTCTCTTTGTAAATCCATGGTCTGTACAGGTGGCACACTGGCTGTTTGGGGCAAAAACACAAAAAGTCCAGCAGTGACATTTGCACGAAAGATCATTTCAAAAAGTTCTCTCCGGGCATGTGTGTGTATGTAAATGGATGAATGAGCAGTACATAGTTGGATGAAAGTACAACATATATGCAGTTCATCTAAATCTTATCCAAAAGGGACCTTAGGACAGTCAGAACCAATCCAAAGTGATCCAAGGACATTTATGTTTGTTATGTTGGGTCAGGTCTTGGTTATTTGGAAAAAACAGTGGATCCATGAAGCCCTGTAGCTGGCAATCATCATCTGTGGTATACATGTTAAGGCAGTCATACAGCGGAATTAGTTATTTGGGAATGATACATTTAAAAAAAAATGTGTACCAAGGTAACATCTTTAACTCATACGTACCTAAATAAACAGGAAATCCATGTCGCCATCAGCAGAGCGAATTGTCGTCAGCAGCTTCTATTCTCCTGCTCTTAATTTTTTAAGCCTATTTTCACCCTTTAACCACTCACTTTTGTGTCCAGATGACAAACACCCACACAGCAGCAATAGTCAAGGGCACCCATTTTCAATCTAATAAAAAGCCAATTCAGAGAGCTAAGAAATGAAATTAAAGGCTGTTTTTATCCAGTTTGTGTTTGTGTCGGTACACACCGTGACATTTTTTTCACTGGGTGACACTCTGACTGTGTGCTCAAGCCGGAAAGATGTGCGTCGTGATGCTTGACGAAACAGAAAAGGAAGGGAGGGGGGATGAAGAGGGTATTCTACTGTAAATATATTTCTGTATTAAGTGCTGAGGTATGTTGGATGACTCATCCAAGGTGAGCAGTCTTTCTCTCTCCTCTCCGTCTTCCCTCCTTTCACCTCCTATTCTTACACGCTCAGGCCCGACACCCCCGAACAAACATCCTCCTAGGTTACCTTCCTTTCCTGTTTTTCAACGCCAGACACTTTTCCTTCTTTAGAATCTGTCTCCACTTTCATTGGGAACAGTGTCAGAAGAATGTCAGCAGTGTCGATTGAAGTGATTCATGTGGAGGTGTCTCCTCTTCCCTTTCGTTATTGTCGTTGACTTGAAAAGGAGGACAGAGTTCATATAACACGCTAGGTGGAGTAAATGGTGTAATTGTAAAACCCTGTGATATTTCATTTTGCCTGCTGGAACAGCTCTCCATTCTCCAATTTCACAGTGCAAATGGGACGCTCGACAAATTGCTTTTAAAAAAAACACAAAGGCATGAGTGGACGGTGCTGCTGACTTTGTCCTGCAGGTATCACATTTTGAAGGAGTGTTTAGTGTAGTATCAGGTGATCTGTTGCCCTTGCACTCTCTAAATAGTTAATTGAATCCCCCGAAAACATGAATCTAGATCGGAGACAGGCAGTTTAACAATGACATCTAATTTGCAATCATGACAAGGCAAACAACCCCCCAATATGAGCAAGAAATGTCTTTGCTTTTGGTATTTATTATTAAATAACTAGACTTGTATGTGTGATCTCACCGTATGTTTATTTAATGAAGATCTTAAAAGGTGCTTGAACTCTACGTTGAGCGAGTTGAAGTCCTCACATCACCAATGTGCTGTAACTCCGTGCAATCTCTCATGGAGGTTTAATTCAGCTGTTTCTCTGAAAAAGTAGAATAAGATAGAATACATAAGATAAATAAATATGTAGTATATCACTTTCCTATTATGATTCTAACAAAGTCGAACAACAATTAAAGGTGCAGCATGTACAATTTTAAAGGTGCAGTATGTAGAATTTGGTGACGTCTAGTGGAAATGGAACACTATTTCGGTGTTCTACCTTAACACTAGTTGCCAGTAAATCCTACACACTACACCTTTAATTTATTAGCCTGCAATACAAAACCCCATTACACCTGATCAGGATATGCATCAACGCTTTGTCCCTTAACCATGATGGGGCAGCACAAGAAGCTATAAATACAACCTTTCAAGTTTATATAGGAATTCTTACTTACATGTACAGCAGAGCTACATTGGTATCCATTTAAAATCATTTTTCTTGCCACTTGATGAATGTAAGTCGAGTATTATCCGTCTTTTTTAGCTCTGTTTTGGTCTGCACCAGCTCCTGAGGGAAGAATCTGGCTCTTTTGCTGATAATGCTCCACTATGTTTACCAGCTAGCTGCTAATTTTTATCTTTTAGCTATTTGGTGCTGGTCAGGTAGCGTACAGTTGGTGTTTTCTTGCTCAAAAATGCTGCCGTCGTGGCTGGGAATGAGGGTGAACCAAAACAATAAGCTGAAAGGTATTGAAATGCAGAGTCGATTGATAATCCTCAATGGTTTCATCCCTATATGCGATACCTTTGACATTACACAGAGTTAATTTATCCACTATAAATGTAAAAACATTGATTAGATCAGCTTGAATAGGTTTTTAGCTTTAATATCTCCTGAATAAAAAATGCCACAATCGTAATGTAGTAGTTTGTCACGAGACTTGTCCCAGTATGTGATGCTGGGTAGACTACTGGGAAATTATTCTTTTTAAAAGTAAATACTGAAATATTAAATAAACAACAAAATGACATGACTTTAATAGCGCATCATCCCTGACATTAGTGGAGCGTGGTTATGTTGCAGGATTGGGCTTTTAGTAATTTGCATTATAAATGTTAATGGAATTTTGAATGAGGTTTAATTATTTCTGGAACAGAATCTACAAGTTTCACTGGTGGTTTCACTTTTGCTCTCTGTTCTGCAGAGAGAACCTTAGTTCAGCATGTTTTACCCCTCCACCGTGGCACTGTGAGGCTTTCCCTCTTTGTGCCTGAGGAGAGTTAGGCCGTTAGAGGCTTGGCCATGCTTCATCTTTTGTTGGATCCATTACATTTTATGTATTTTTATTTTATTTCATGCAAATGCTTTGGGATTTAGGGCTGTAACGGCAGTTGAAATATAAAATCCTCCTGTGCCCTTGGGTTGGCGCAGGAAACACAAAGGCGGGGGCTGCTGCCTTTGATGCTATTAGCATAATGTCTTTCTGATGCTAATGCTAAGTGCCTCCGACTGACCGCTGAAGCTCACACAACCCACAGCCATGATAGGCTTACATGGCTGCTGATCGCCCGCTCCCTCTCTCTTGTCTGTAGCACTTTGACTACCACCTGTCTTGCCTCAGCTTAGTGACCGTCATTCACCTTCTCAATGAGGGTCAGGAGGCGGACCCCCTCTTCCTTCTGTCAGCGTGGTCACCATGGAAACACCCCTCCCATTCTCCGTCAACCACCCTTTCGCTCTTCTATCTGGACAATGGTCTTTGCTAAGTGTGTGTGTGTGTGCAAGATATTAAAAGTGTGTGTGTGTGTGTGTGTGTGTGTGTGTGTGTGTGTGTGTATGTGTATGTGTGTATTTGGGTAATAGGCCCAATCTCATTTCAGCTGATTTGTGTTTGTGATGCTACAGTACTCCAGGGCTCTGATATGAATTGTAAACCACATCACAGCGGGAGCAACACTCCTACGTACTGCTCTCTGAACATCTATTAACTCCACACACCCACACCCACCCACACACACACACACACACACACACACACACACACACACGCATATGCGCACAGTGTGAGCTAAGTCAAACAGCCTTGTATAGAGGTGAGCAGGGCCTGACTGTGTTGCAAACAGTAATAAGACTCACAAAGGCTAGTGAGGAACACAGCTATTATTTCTTCTGCCTGTGTGTGTGTGTGTGTGTGTGTGTGTGTGTGTGTGTGTGATGGCCAGTAATAGGATGATAAAAACGCTAAATGAAAACTATAAATTAGCCCAGTGATGTCTCCTTGCACCTGCCTCAGCAAAGTGCCCGTCAACAGTGGCAATTGAGCAACTGCGGTAAAAGAAAAAAAAAGAGAGAAAAAAACAGCACAGATGGAAGTTAATAGATGTAAAATATTATTTTCATCTCCTTTTTGTGGCCCAGCTGCTGGCATGTGCACGTCCCTCTCTCTTCTCTCTCTCTTCTCTTCCTTTTTTGGATCGCCATTTTCAACTGATGCCAGGCTGATTTGCTGACAAGCAGCAGAGAGTGGGAGTGAACAAGTCCGAAAGATAGACAGAGAGAAAAAAGATAGCGAGAGAGAGAGAGAGAGGGGGGGGAGGGAGGGCAGGAGAAAGAGAGTTGTTATAATTTCCCTCTGGTTTAATTATCGGAGTCTGTGGACAACCCTACTCTTTTTCTCTCTTGTTGTTAAATGGTAGAGTTGAAAATGTGAGCCGCCTGCGTGTACATGTGTGTATGTGTGATATTCTTTTCCCAGTGTGTGCTAATGGCACGCACAACAAAGCACAAAGGCTCACAAGCAGCACTGAGCAGGGAATAGCGTTCTGCCATCGTAGTGTTTAAACCTTGCTCATTACACAGGGAAAAGAGGAAATCGATCATTTTCATCACCCGCTGTCACTGTGTGATTACAAGTCAATGAACCATCTTTTTCATAGTTATGATATAGTGTACACTTGTGTGCCTTTCCCTCCCATGTACCACGCTGGCTCCTGTGATTAGAGCCTCTAATGATTCTGCCTCTTTCAACAATTCATGGGAAGACAATCAGAGGAGATTCTCACATTTTTATTGCCGTTGTGATATTTGTGTTTGCCAGAGGCTGTTTTGGCCTGAGGCAGTGTGTTTTCAGGCTCTCCAAACAATTCTGGGGTAATTCGACTTCATTATATACAGTAGCCTATGTGATAAAGTGGTTCTCTTTGCCTCATACAGTGTATAATTATGCTATATATATTTTTATCTTTCAACATTCAAACAGCAATGCATATTTTTCACAGCAGACATTCTGACACATACACTAGCTAATTACATTAAGGACAGCTCAGTTCAGTAAGTGTCCCACTAAGCCTGCACACACAATAGCAGAACCCTTGAACCAGCTCACCTTAATGGACTGCAACCATTATTAACATTATTAATCACACCTCTGCTTTCACTGCTATGACACGTCAAAATGTCTGTTGTGAAAAATGTCACACCCTGTTCAAATTTGGTGACCTTTGACCCTAAATTTGCACCCCTTGTCCAAGACTAATATAAAGCAGTTTTGACAGTGCAGAGCTTCAAAAACGGAGGAAGCAACCATTCATTTTTATTTAACCTTCTCTACTGAAGTAAAATACTACGTAATGTGAATTACATGATTATTATTTTATCTAATGTACATTGTGATTTTTTAATGAGTTGATTAATATAATTGTATGTGACGAATACATGTGTGTATCCAATGCACTGTTTATATGGGGTGGAGGTGTAATCAATCTGTTCATATTAATTCCACCTAATAAAGACCCGATGAGGTTAAAAAAACAAAAAACATCTTGCATTTAAAAAAACCCCAAAACATTTCCCACATAATAAATGCTTTTAATATAGGTGCACCCTTACTCTACCTGGAAGTGCCTTCATACTTCTACTGCACTATATATCACAGGAAATGTACTTTTCACTCCACTTCGTATATTAACTGATATTATCTGGCTGAAGGTTCTTTGCAGATTAAGACTGTACACACAAAGCATGGCTCTGTTTATAAAATATGAGCTACTGCTGATTAAATTACCCCGCGATAAATGAAGTAGTTAAAATTAGCTTCACATCCTCCAACTACTTTCAAAGCCTTCTTATACTGTAGCAATAATAATGAATCTAGTAATAAGATATTTTAAAAAATCTGAAAGGGTAAATTCAGCATAATGAATGCTTTTGATAGTCAAGTACATTGTAACATTTATGCAGGGTTTTTACTTTTAATTGAGAATTTATTCCACTTTCTTTTCCATGGTGTTGCTACTTTTTCATAAGGGGGTCTGAATGCTTTTAACACAGCATTAAATAGGATGTGTGATGTGTAGTGTGCACTAGAAGACAAAGCTATAACACCAGACGCTGATTATTGTGAGCATCAAAAGTCAAATCTGTCACAAACTGGATTAAATCACAGATGTATTCAGATGGTGTGTATTAGTGAAACAGAACGTATGTAAAGGAAAATGTTGCTGATCGTTTTATGATGGCTATTTGAGATTAATAGGTGGTGTCCCAAGTGGTCGAGTGAAATGTTAATTTGTTTCGTGAATAATTTCCCTTATAGTCAGCTGCTACACATAACCTCTATTGTCCTCAGGGTGTGTCTTTCATCCCCGTGGACACACACACACACACACACACACACACACACACACACACACACACACACACACACACACACACACACACACACACACACACACACACACACACACACACACACACACACACACACACACACACACACACACACACACACACACACACACACACACACACACACACACACACACGCCAGGCTCCATAAAATTTCACAGCCACGCCCTGCCTTTGTTTCACCATTTGGCTTCAACTTCTGTCTTCTGATGTGACCCCCACAGAGGTCATCACATAAATGCCAAGCTGGCTGACCCCCCACCTCTTTTCACCCCTACGAACATGCAGCGCACACCCCACCACACACACACAAGGTGACTCGGCCACATGCACATCACACAAACTTCCGCCCACGCACACTGACCATGGGCCAGACGTATACATCAAGATGCCTGCAGGGAAGCAAATGAAAGAGAGCGAGCAGGAGAGAGAAAAGGAGCAATAAAGAAAAGGCATATGCAAAACTCTCTGCTATTAAAAATGATCATATCTCCAGAGGGTTCATGGAAAAACGCAGGATTAGTCTTCACTTTGGGTAACTTTCAGCTGGTTTTAATGAGCGTATTCTATTTAAGTCTGGAAACAAGCCAAAATAATTGAAAATACAAAAAAAAAAGCTTTCTATTGGCGAGATTAAAGCAGTCAGTTACTGTTTTTGTCTTTCTGTTGTAAGACTGGACTCATTTTTTATTCCTTTCTTTGTCTTTTTTAGCACTGATTTATTTTATTAAAACACTTTTCTACTGTTACCTATTTAAAAAAGCATGGAGAGTGTTCAGTGTTAGTGTCACTATTATATCCAGATGCAGTGTGGTGGGGTTAAAATGCTGCAGGTCACAATCACAGAGGAGTCTCAGTAGAGACCCTGAGTTAAGCATTCTGGGAGTTCAGAGGGATGCAGGTTGAGGTTTTGGGGGATGATTGCTACAAAACGAATAATGGGCATATGTTTGTGTGTTTGCAGGGGTCGTATGTGTCTGTGTCTGTGTGTGTGTGTGTGTGTGTGTGTGTGTGTGTGTGTGTGTGTGGGAGGGGGTGGTTGGGGACCAAATGAGGTTGCCACCAGCATAATGAGGGTAGAAATGTGTGTGTGTGTGCTCTGCAATACGACTGGCCACTGTATAATGGTCCAAATAGGCCATATTGTTTCCGGCTCGTGTTGAAGTCCCCATGGCAGCAGATGTGGTGTTACACAGCAACAACAAAAGCTCATTAATCACTGTCTAGGATTTGTGTGTTTGTGTTTGTGTTTGTGTTTGTGTGTGTGTGTGTGTGTGTGTGTGTGTGTGTGTGTGTGTGTGTGTGTGTGTGTGTGTGTGTGTGTGTGTGTGTGTGTGTGTTTGCTTTTGTTTTTGTTTTTGTTCTCCCAGGTTGTTTTGCATGTATGCATTTTTTCTCAGTCTGTTTCTTTAGTGTGGGATTAGGTGCTGCAGGGTGTGTACTTGTGTGTGTATATTTGCTATTTATGTGTATAGTTGGAGATAAAGTGTGTGAAGCAGCGTGTGAGCTCCTTGGAGTGTGTGTGCATGTTTGTGTGTGTTTGTACTGGAGCAGGGTGGGGTCTTTACTATAGTTTCATTAACAGTGTAGCTTAGGGGAAGGGGGTATTATATGACACCACCACAATAAAACACCAATAGCCACTTATACTGTCCTCTGACTCTGTGCACTGTACACACACACACACACACACACACACACACACACACACACACACACACACACACACACACACACACACACACACACACACACACACACACACACACACACACACACACACACACACACACACACACTGGTTGACGCATCATTAATCTCCAGATGTTTAGGAACAATCTAATACAAATGATTTACAGTATTAAGGTAATACCATTGATTGTGATGCACACTTCAACACTTATACACAAAAGCAAGCACACACACACACACACACACACACACACACACACACACACACACACACACACACACACACACACACACACACACACACACACACACACACACACACAGCTTGGACGTGATGAGATCTGTGGTAATCTGATAAACAAAATTTAGTTTGTCCTGTTTCTCTGGATCCTCCCAACAATTACGTGAGATATTTGATCAGGCCACAGGCAGTTTGTGTTGTATCCCCCCCCAGTCCCCCTACACACAAACACACTCACACCTCGCCATGGATGACTCAAACCCACACTGCCTAAACCCACCTGCTACCTACACTTGACTTTTTACAAACTACGTTATGGACAAAAGAAGCACAGAGTCATCCCTCCTCTCGATCTCTCTCTGTCTCCCACTCTCTGTTTCTGCCTCTCACAACGCCTCAGTGTCTTCATCAGCGCGAACACTTTGGTTCTTTCTGCCCTCATCAGAGGTGGGCAGGATGACGGTGGTGTCTGCCCACGGCTTGCTTAATGACTTTTGATCAAGATGTTCTGACATACTGTAATTCATCAAAGCCTTAATGATTCTGGATGAGGTCCAGATGTTGGCTTACAGGTTCAGCAGTTCAACGTCACAGCAAAATGGATGATTGGTTTCATTTCCACTTTGGATCTCTAATGCTGTATTCACATTCCGTGGCAGAGAATACCAGATTTGCAGTGATAATGCTGTTAATCTTTTCCAGTGAATATTGCTCAGGGCTCAGATTTTAACCGTAACTGTTTAATTCAACAGCTGGGAAATCTGTAAAGGTGTTGAGAAGAATGTGTACACAAAAATGTTTTAGTGTTTGTTTAAATGGTTTAAAATGAATTATGTTCACATTACTTACTTCATGTGGTCATGTGTATCTCTAAAAAAGGCTATCTATAAATACACTGACATTCTTTGAAGTAGGGTCAGACTGGACTGATGGGTGACAAAGGTGTGTCCTGTCTCCAAGTAGCAGTCAATAATAGTTTGTTCCAGTCAGTGTTTCAGATGGATATCTTGTCCCACACTTAAAGCTGACCTACCACCATTTATAACTACCATACACAAATAGTTTTACTTGTCAAATCTCAATAAAGTGAAAAGAAATAAGAAATCCTGAACACTGCTGGTCACTTGTACTCACTTCACTCAGGCTGCTCTAAGACAGACAGCAGCACTGCTTTGATGGGTGCCAACGCAGGAGGAGCAAAGTTCAGGGTCAGCCAGCAAAAAAGTTGAACCAATGCGATGTCATCCAGTACACCAAATATGTGCAAGGGTACATTCTTGGTAGATTATTTTATCACATGAATGTTGTATTTCTACTTTGTTTGTCTAGTAACTGTGACAACAAAAGATAGTATCATTGTCACCATGACACATTTCCAGAGCATTAACATAGTATCTCATAAACTCAAACTGTCTCTTATAAACTGTGTTTTAAGTTGTGATAAGCCTTCAAAATCATGGGTATCTTACTCAAATATGAAACTAGACATCTGCAGTGCTGCTCTGCTAGTTGCATTTTTCACCTCCTTAATGACAATTTGGTTTGGTATATCATTATCAGGTAAAATTCATGACCTGATGATATGAGGAACAGTCAGGAATTTCTAGGTTCTTCTCGGTTTTCTCAGATTTTGGTCCGTCACATGTTCCATTAAGCTTTTTATAATGTACAATAACAGACAATAGTTCCTAGACCATCACTTCAGATCTAAAAGTCTCTTTATAATTCTTATGGTTCTTTTGCTTATATGATATTGTACTTACCAAAAAATAATTGCTGACAGGAATGAGATATTCTAAGAATAAGCAAAGTCAATACAAGAATGTCCAATGGGGCAAAAACAAGTGAGACATTAATCTTAGAGGTTGTAAATGCATCAATAGTTATGCCAGATGAGTTACCACATTACTTCAAAGCTAATGTTGGGCTGTAAGCTGTGGAGGATGTTTAAAAGACAGTTTCATTGTTCGCCTTTGATTTTACCTTCCAAGACTGGAGGTTTGTTTTCAACCTGTAGGGTATAATCGTTTGTTCACTCATACTACTGTGTATGATAATGAAACACAATTAGTTATCCATTCCAATTTCAGGGACTCACTGCAAATCCCCCATTAATTAAATACCTATCAGCCTTTCAGCATGAATGCATCAGAATCATTGATTGTTATTCAGCCAGCATTGAAACAAGTGTTGTTAATAGTTTCTGTGCAGACTGAAGTAGAAACAGCCTTTTGAAAAGCACTGGAGTGTTTTTGGTCAGACACAACCCAAGGAGAGCTTAAGCTGGAATCACACCAAGCCTGGCCAAAATGGAGCAGCTTAGGGAGGAAATGCTGTTGGTACCAGCATGTCACATAATAGTTTCACTGGCAGTGTTCAACAAACCTTAGTGCCAAACGCCTAAATCCTGCAGCGAGTTACCTTCACGGCTGCTGCACTTCGCCCTTGACACCTGCTGTTCACCAAACACACATCGTACACTTTCAAACCGCGGCTGAGGCCAGATTGAACTGGAGTAAACACAGATCGCCGCCTGGCTAAGCCTAAACTGTCGAATTCAGACCCAGTTAACTTGTGTTCACAGGGCGAGCAGCTTAATGGCTTGTCCTGACAGGCAGATCGTCAGTGGCAACACTGGCTGAGAGTTACATAACACTGTGTCACAGAGTTGGATGTGGCCTCTCTCTGACTCACAGCTGGTAGACGGCTGTTTTTGGAGCCGCAACATTTTAAGACATAATTCTAATGTTTTGCCAGTGTTCAGCCTTTGGACATGTCGAATCTGGAGTTAAGATTTAGGCTGTCCTCAAGGAACCTCTCTGAGCATTGTGGTGAAGCATCACTAAACTCATTAGACCTGAGAAAAAGTTGCAAAGACAGGTTCATGAAATATGTACAAGTTTTTCATGTAAGTTTGACTATTTTCATCCTTCAAGCCCCAAACCAAACACATTTCACACAAAATGCACTCAAGTCAGCCTCATGAATAAATAACATTTGTGCAGGTTTTAAGATTGGAAATGGTTAAAAGAACATACATTTGTTCCTGCTCCGTGAATGTATGGCTTAGCTGCAGCTCTAGCCGTGGTTGTGAAAGTGTCTCCTTGAGGCCCAGAGAAAGCGATGACGGTGAATAAGGAAAGCAGCAGAGAGAAGCAGAAACACCTGCTCGTAAGTAATGATGCATGCCTGAAACAATCCTTCCAGGCGAGGCTGAGAGCAGGCTTCCGCACTGCCTTATATGCCATACCAGGCGCCATCATGCATTAAAATCAGTGAATATACAAGTGAGTGTTCCTGCATCTGTAGATATGCTTGTGTGACTACGAGCTCTACCTGCGCAGTGTTGAAAAATTACAACAGAGGGAATTTATAATAACCTTGTTGCTTGGGCTCTAGTCTCTGGAGTGTTAAGGTGGGAGGAGGTGTTGGGTTAGAGAGGAGGGTGGGGGGGGTGTATTTTAAAGTGCACAGTCGTGAGCCGGCCAAATTTAGATTGGCAGCAAACTGCTGACTTTCTTACAATGTCAGCGCTTTGTCTGTTAAGGGCAGACACATGCGGAGAAATTAAGAGAGTTAAGGAGTAAGGTGCAGCAAAGGAAGTCCACGTGGAAAAAAGCAAAGATCCAGTGAACTCACTTTATCTTTCTGTCACTACTTTTGTCTTACTTGATAAAATTAAAGGGCAATGCTGCTGATTTTACAGGTTGAGTAATAAATGTCTTCTGTCGCTCTATAGGAAGGAGATTTCCGAAGTCTGGAGAACTAACCCTGATTATGTCATCAAGGTCATTGTGCATTGACTACAAATTAATAACAAAAATCCTGTATTACAATCTGGGGGCATAGAGTTTGAAAGATGAGAGTATGTGCCAGTCTAATAAAAATATGCCATTAGTTGATTTATAGGAAATATTGCATCCAGTATTTTATTTATTATTTTCTTTACCCATTCTAGAGATTAAAAGTCAGGATATCTTCAGCCTCCTCTGCTTCAGCTTTGGCCATTGTTTTTAATCATGCTAGTGGCATAGCTCTATGGATGGCAATGGTGTTTGAGAGATCGGTTGCCTATCACTTTGGTCCAGACAAATCAAGAAATATCTACACAACAATCAGTTGATAGAATTTGTCACAAAGGATGAATTCACACAACATTTTGTACATTCATGGTTACAAGACAATGTATTCCAATGACGATGATCCCCTGGATTGCAGCGAAATTTTAGTACCTTTATGTTCTCCTCAGAATGAATTCTAATAGTTTGTTGACCCTTTAACATTTTATTCTGCACCATGATTAGGTCAACATTTGAATATGTCCAATAGTTTGGTTAGTGAACTGCAACACTAATGACATTGCCATAAACTTCAGCTGTCCTTTGCGTTTAGTTTAATTAACAAATGATAGCATGCCAACATGCCAAACTAAGATAGTATAAATTGTAAAATGAGACCGGCTTAACATTAGCATGTTATCACTGACATTGTGAATATGCTAGAATGACTTTATCCTAGCCTGTGCTCGTGTACAGCCTCCGTCTCTAATCTGTCTCTTGTGAGTCTAGAAGTGTAATACAAAATTCAATTCTCCCCAGTGCCCCCTTTAACAGTTGAATGAAGGGGCTAATTAGGATGTGGTCCCCACATTTTAAACACATACATGTTAATTACAAAGATCGAAACTTTAATTTGGTAAAGGCTGCTGCTATGAAACACGCAGGATTAATAAGTGTAGGTACGTGCATTCATATCCCCCCAAATTTAATTATTATCCCTTTAAAGGTTTATCTGACACAGTTGTGAGCTGATGAGGTCAAGGTCACTTGTCAGATCAACTATCCTTCACCTTCCTCATTGTCATCAGCACAAAGTTATCTCAGACCTTCAATCTATTCATCCCTATAATAATTCTCATGTGAGAATGTGGACATAAACTGCATCTCAGATCATTTGTGAGTGTGCAGGGACTATGGACTAATCCCTTCTCAAAGACCTAGTAGCTTTGCATTTAATTTTTTCAGCCCCTCTGCCTTCATCTTTCTTTCCTCTTAACCCACTGTCTCCCTCCTCATGCCATGACACAATGTAAAGCAAGAGCAGTGCTGTGGTAAGAATGTCTCTGGCTTTTCTTAACCACGTCCATAATCTTATTTAAGACAATTAATCTGTCTGGATTTGGCGGGAAGGTAGATTGTAATGCCCCTGCTAAGGTACATAGTATAGAGCCTGTGTTTTAAATCCAGTTAATTTTCAGGGATGTTCCTTTTGTTTGTATTCCTTGTCTGTACTGTAGCTTTCTGCCTACTGAGTCAGGACTACTACTGCTACTACTACTATAATCCTCTCTCACATCACACCATCACATACCATCACACACACACACACACACACACACACACACACACACACACACACACACACACACACACACACACACACACACACACACACACACACACACACACACACACAAAGACATGCATGCACTCTGAACGAACACATCTTTTTATACATATTCATCAGTCACAATTTTTATTCAAACCCAGAGTACTTTATTAAAAGTCACCCTTTCATCTAAACCCACTGCTGCTGTTTCATCTGTGATCTTTTGGCTTCTCTTTCTCATCAAAGTATAAAAAAAAAAAATCCCTAAATAAAATATCACAAGAGTCATAGCACTTCTGTGAGGTGCTGAAAGCAGCACAGACCTGGATATAGCACTGACATGAGTCAGAGATTCAGAGAAATCCCAATAAACAACATGAGGACGTGGTTGGACGTAGTCATCTATATAAAGGCCAGTCAAAGGTTCAGCATCTTTATTTAGAGACAGAGGTCACCCTCACTCCTTTACTCCATGCCGTTCACCTGACAGGAATAGGACAGGATGAAGATGGATTAGACGGTGATGTCATGAATTCATGCTCTGGGGAAAATGTCATTTCCTATTGGACAAACGTCACAGTTGTTCATGGAAAAGTAAAGCTGAGGAAATGACTCCAACTGGATGATGATGTCAGGGCCTTAGCTTTCTTCTGGTGAGTAGAAAAGTAGGCTAATCTTTATTAATTAAAGCAAACCCTCTTCACCGCATTTTAGCATTAGTGTCACTAGCATTGTTGGCACTGGCATTAGTGGAGGAGTTGTGTTAATTGTAACAAGCGCTTATGTGTTGTTGTGAAAATGAGATTTCTAAGTCTAAGATAGACAACTCTCCAGAGTCTGAGAGGACTATTGAGCATGCTCACCGCTTTCAAACAGCCTGCTTCCCACACACAGACAGACATGCATTAAGCGCTCTGTAGTACTATTACAGCTATATATCTTTCAGAGAATGATATGATGGGGGTTTAGTGATTTTCACAAGGGCACCTTGAGCAACTGTCAAGAGAGGAGAGAAGAAATTTCAAGAGAGGTCAAGTCAAGAGAGGAGAGAAGAAATTTCTCACCTGGGGAGTTGAACCAGTGACTTTCCCCCTTCTTTTTACCTCCAGGCTACTGATGATGTAACTTAACTGCCTGCAGGATGATCAGAATGTGATGGGAAAACTGCCACAGAGTGACCAAGTGAACCCCAAAAAGCAGGTTACCGACTGAAGCTGACAAGGTGACATTGTCCACATTTCTAACAAAGTGTAATTGCTAAATCTTTCCAAACCACATAAACACATGTAAAAAATAAAATAAAATAAAAGCACAAACATCCAACAATGATATAAATACAAACAGATGGCAGGCAGCTTGCACACTAATATACTAATAAAAATTATGTTGTGGCGTGATAAATCATGTAATAAATATGTATTTACTGTCTGTTATAAAGGATTAGTGTTATGAGAGGAAGTGATGTGTGCAGCTATTTTTATTTTGTTTAATGTCACTTTCTACACTGATGACATTTTAAAGATTACTTTTTGGCATTTATGCCGAGGCAGACAGAGAAAAGTCCAAGCTGGCATCAAAGCATGGATGGTTATGTGGTATGTGCCTTAACCATTTGGCTATCGGGCCCTCCTACACTGACGACATTTTAAAAGAGTAGTTTGATATTTTGGGTAATGCTTATTTGCTTTCTTACTGACACTTAGACAAGAAGATTGATACACTCATGAAACTTGAACCAGTAGCTTAGCTTAGCATAAGCATACCGGAACAGTTACCCTAGCTCTTTCCGAAATTAAAAAACAAACAAACATAAAATCTTCACATATTATCTCTGTTGCTCAATCTGTACACAAACTGAAATGTAAAAATGGTGAGTTATATTTTTAAGGGGAATTACATGCTTTATTTGTGAACAATGGCCACTGCACATGGCTTAGAAATAGCACCACCATAACTTGTTGGGCTAACTTCAGAGGTGCTTGTAGCTAGCTAACTGATTCCTCCTGTTTTCCAATCTTTTTGCTAACGTAAGCTAATTGCTTGCTGGCTTTAGCTTCATGTTACATAAACAGAGAGTGGTATATCAACCTTCTTATCTAACTCTTGGTAAGCAATAATATAAGCTTATTTCCCAAAATGAATATTACTTTTATACCTAGAGCTAGATTGTATACAGAATAAAAGTTCAGATATGTATGCTAACATTGTGGGGGAAAAAAGATGGTTTCAAAGCCAAAACCAGAAATGAACAAATGGAGCTCAATACAGACAGCTGGTTGCATCTGATGTGGCGACATTAAAGCGATACATGTGAGGGTCGACAACTCTACTGAAGCCTCTGTTGTGAACCTCTGACTCCCTCTGTGCTTTTGAACTCAGCCACCTAAAAAGTAATGGACCTGCTGTCTTTCACTGGGGGAGCCAGTAACTGGACACACTGAGTTTATGGACCATTTCACTGTATGTGTATGTGTGTGTGTGTGTGTGTGTGTGTGTGTGTATGTGTTGTATGTGCGCTATTGTGTGCATGCCCAAATTCATATTTGCAATGAGTACTTTTTCCACAAAACACCAGTTGGATTTTTCTCTGTAATGGAGGTTAACAGAGTTAGGCTTTACAAATGCAGGGGTAGAGATGAGGAATGACAAAACACATGCACACGCACACACACACACACACACACACACACACACACACACACACACACACACACACACACACACACACACACACACACACACACACACACACACACACACACACAGTCTTTTGTTTATCATAATGACACTCACACTCATAGAGGCTTTCATTTGCCTATAATTTCTGCCTGATTAGTTTTTTCTGTGCCCTTGTGTGTGTGTGTGTGTCTTTGCACATGGTTATAGGTGCCATATCTCCCTTGCCAATGTGTTGGTGGGATCATTTGCATGCTGATTGATGGGCTTGTATGTGCATGTCTGCTCTCTGTGTTAATTAATCTATGTTCACCATTTACACTCCATTTGCAGAGTAGGTTTATATACGTATACATCCTTCACACATGGTTTCTATGTTTGTGTGTATGTGTGTGTGTGTGTGTGTGTGTATGTGTGTGTGTGTGTGTGTGTGTGTGAGGCACAGAGTGTGGAGTGTATAGATGACGCAGAAGAGTTCATAATGTGAGTGTGTGAGTGTCATCTGGCCTTCTGCTATGTTTGAATGTCACTGTGTGAGGTCAGTCTGACTACACACACACGGACACACACAAAACAGCAATAGCCACTTTATATAAAATAATCTGCTGCTCCCTTTGCACATGGACAATCTGTCTCACACCATTTGCACTACTTTGTAAATATATATTCAATGTTGCAAGTGCATTGTTGCCCCTACTGTTAGTACTCGATAAGGCCGTGTTCAAAGACCTCGTGAAGAAGTGGGGCTGTGCCCAGACTGTGCTGGTTTTGATGAGTTTAGAGGAACCGGTCACTGAAAAATTGATCGCCTCTTGTTACAGCACTCGACTGATGGCACCAGCGAAGAAGCAGAGTGCCATCTGCAAGGTGTTCTCTTCCGTGGAGAGTGGGGGTGGGGGGGTAGCCTTCATCCGTGTGAAAAAGTGCACTGGGGCTTACTTTTCCCTTCAAGATGAACGCGGGAATGAGCTTCAGTCCAGCCTCCATGGGGGGCAGGACTTCACGTCCCAGGGTAATTTCAGGCATCAACAGTGGTTCTACATTCTAGGGGCCTCTCCTTCAGATGTAGAACTACTGTTGGGGTTATTTAGGGGGTGGGGGGGTAGCCTTCATCTTGAAGTCAAAAAGTGCACTGGAGTTAACTTTTTGACTTCAAAATGCAGTAAAAACAGTCCGGCGTTCATGAAGGGGAAAGGACTTGAGCTGTCATGGTTACCTCAGTGGTCAACAGTGTTTCCTCAGAGCTAGAAGGTAAGGGTTCAAGTCTTGTCCTGAGTCTTTCTGAGTCTTTGGCCCAATCCCAAACCAGTACCTACCCACTTCACCACAAAAGCCCCGTTTCCACTGCAGGAACTTTGGGGTAATTCTACGGGGCTGGTGAGGAAATGTCTTTTGCACCCAATTGGACAAGCTATCCTAAATGAACTGTTCCTAAATCTGAAATTCGTCCCCAAAAGTAGTCTTTGACAGATCACACATCCACACATACTATGTTTTGGTCAGTCAGAGCAGTTCAGCTCCTTAAGCTTATGTAAGCACCTGTGTGCTACAGTCGGCACAGACAGGAATAGACCTAATAAGGGGCTTACACACACACACACACACACACACACACACACACACACACACACACACACACACACACACACACACACACACACACACACACACACACACACACAGCTCCAAATCTTTGAATGGGGCTAAGCTTCTTTTTCCCATGAGAGAGTCATCAATGAAGTGTTTTCAGGCGTTTGTGCCGTCCTGTTTTTTTCTCTCCTAGTAATCCACATTACATTCCATGATTTTATTCCCCCTAAATAGAAGCATTAAAAAGCCCTTGATGGGGTTAATTAGGTCTACACTTACATAACATGATTCAATCACATGTATAACTCCATAAAATAGCTTCTTGTGGCCAGCCAGTAAAATGTTAGAGTGACCTGTCTCTGCTGTGGGACAGTCATGCCCAGGGCAGCTCTTATGTAATGGACTTTATGCAGCCTCATGAGTCGCTGGTGATTCTCCCCTTATTTGGCAGAGGGCTGGGGGTGACACAGCAAAAACACTGTCTCCGTGCCATGTCATTGCATGGCTATTTTAAGATTATATCCTCAATTGGCTCCTCAGAAGGTGTCTGTCAATCTCAATCTCTCTCTCTCTCTCTCTCTCTCTCTCTGTGTGTGTGTGTGTGTGTGTGTGTGTGTTTCGTAGTGAGAGTGACTGTCTGTTCTCTCATCTGGTTATATGCTGTTAATCTGTTTTTCAGTGCAGGCCCAGGACAGTAACTCAGAGTTTAATAAATGAACGCATACAAATGTTAATATGAAGTTGTCAGTTTAGCTTTGTGTTGTTTGTGCAATTTGGAGTGCATGTTTAGTTAACTGGAGATGTAAAAAGAGGTTATCAGCCATGCAGTACTGTGTCCAGACAGCACACTGTCATTTTTGGAGTTCTTTTACATGTTTGTCTTTGTCTCATATGCATTACTTTCTGGAGTGGCCAATCAGATTTCAGGTGGTGGCACTCCCCAGTCATACCTTCCCGTTCATGAACAGGGCCTTTATCAGGATATTGAGTCCAAACAGACCCTGACAAAAACTTTATTTGGGTTTATCTGGCTAGATTGCACACTTTATAAAGGCTGAAGACAACATTGCAACAATTACTGTCTTATTTTCTTACTAAGAGTCAGCCAAAGATTATTTAGGCACTCAGTATGTGTGGGTATTCTGTGGATGTGTGCAACAAGCTTGGCAGCAGAGAAAAGTTGGCCAAGGATGTCAACTGACAATCAGATGTTTATTCCTCCATGTGGTTGTGTTTTATAAGCAGCAGTTCCATAATGCAGAAGAAATGTGTTACACCCAAGTTTACCCCAGTCCCAGGGAAACAATAGAACACTCAAAAAGGAGTTGGAGTTGGCTCAGCTAGTATCTAGGAGATACATCAATATTGGAAAATTGTGCACATAATGATATATGTCTAATGCTAGTGTTCAGTGCTAATGCAGGAAAAATATCTATAAAAATCAGAGGATAAGGGTTTGGAGTACAAGGGTGGTGGATGAGCATGTGCCCCGTCTGATTTTCATGCAGGAGAGTGGAGTTTGCGTCCCATTACAGAGGTGCATTTAAAGCCTTTTGATAAATGTAACCACTACTGTATCTTTGCCTAACCATAACCATATGTTAAAGTTACCTAACCCTACCATGGCAACCGTTTTTTCCAAAACTAACCCTAACCCTAACCCAAACTACCACACTAATTTTTTTGTCTGGTGGTTATTCAATACAATTAATCCTAAAAATTAAAATCAAAGAACCAAGGAACACCAGATTTTTCACTTTCAGACTTTCTGGCTGTGGATTGCTACATATGGATGTAATCAAAGCCTCACACACCACCCACAGTCAGCCAGAATGAAGCAAGCAAAAATCAACAAAGTAGCCCAGACTGTGAACGCTGCATGGGTTGGAGTCCACATGCAAAAAACATGAGAAGTGAATACATCCTGCATTTGCTTTTTCATTTACATGTACATGTACATTTTCCATTTTTTTCCACTAGAAGGTGATAGATAATTGCCTTTGTTTTTATGTGAAACCCTGAGCGTACAATAGTCCTGACATCTTGACAGTGCTGAGGTATGCAGAAAGGAAAGGTTAAGATGTTGAGGTTTGGGGGTGGGGTTGTGTTGGGGGGTGGTGGTGGAGGTGGCCCTGCCGAATATGAAATGCTATCAAATTACCATACTTCACATGTCTCAAATTAGCATATATCAGATCAAACAGCCTGAGACTGCTCAGTGATTATGCATCCAGGCGCATGTTCAGTTTCAACCCTATTTTACTACCAATTATCATATCATTATCATAGCATTGCTCCTCCACTGCTGGGTAGTCAATTTAGTCTACACTGCACTCAGGGGAGTGTTGTAGCCAGACAGAATGTCTGCCCATCCATCCACCCATGCATCCATCCATCCGACCATCCATCCAACCAACCATCCATCCATCCAGCCATCCATCCAGCCATCCATCCAACCATCTATTCATGCATCCATCCACCTATCTTTCTATCTAGGCAAACCCAAAGAGAAGCTAAGTCAAAAGGAAACAATTCTAGAAATAGAAACAGAAAGTATTGCAGAATAAAACAAAAACAAGAAGTCATGCTGATGTCTGTGCCTTCTGACTATGCTGTCATAATGTTTTAAACTCTGAATCATCCTTTGCTCCATTGCAGATAAAACACATGCTTAGCAGATGCAATATGGCACATTTTCATACAAAAAAGGCTCTGTTTTCCCCATCTGGATCCATTCAAAAAAGTCATTTTCTGTGTCTACCCTCAATGTTTGGTTATTCTTTCATAGGAAAAGTCTTTTGGTGCACATGAACTGATGCTTTTTACATTTTTCCAAAAGCTTATTTGATGTGCAGATGATCTCTGGGAAGCTTTGTTCAAAAACATGGTGGTAAAGAAAGCCCAGCACAAATGTGGAGACATAATAAACAAAATCTAACCTTGCTGATAAAAAAGTTTAATAATCCAGGAGTGTTGTGATTAAGTGACCACAAATATGCCACCTTGTTATGGCGAATTAAAGGCACTAATATGGCTTTGGAGCTGTTAGGAAGTTGTGAATTATTTTGGAATTAAACAGGCACAATGATGTGCTGGCAACATCCTTGACTGTCGAAAACCACTCAGCCTGTCAAAAGAGGGCCGCTGCATCCGTACCAACTGTGATGCACAGCGTTAATATGAGCGAACAAAGAGAGCCTGAAAGCACACCCTTGGAGGGGAAGAAAAGAATGGTTTAATAAAAGGACAGAGAGAGAGAGGAAATCATGGGCTGGGGAGTGTGGCGTTCCTTAGAGACAGTGATTAACATTTGATTGGCTGTCATACAGTTAACTCCTGCCATGCTGTCAGGGCCCATAGAGGAATTAATGTGCTCGATTGTTTAGGAATGAACGAGGAAAAGCTGAAGGGCGGAGTAACAAAGAAGAGATAGAAAAAAGGGTGGAGGGAGGAGAGGGATGTGAGGGAGGAGTGAGGAGAATGTGTGTTAATTAGAAGAGAGAACATTCTGGCAAATACCTGTCAGGTCTTTTAACTCTTAGTAGGCCATATGGAGAGCCGCCATCCCCCTACCGGTCCCCACCATTGATTACCATAAATGATGCAAGAGAGAGACTAAGTTGAGCTTGCGAAGGGGAAATGAAAAGAGACCCAAAGGATGGGACGTGGAACATGGTGAGGTGTGACAAAACAGCAGAGGACAGGACGGGTTATATAACCTGCCAGGTACCCAAGAGAATCAGTGAGGCAGAACAGGTGCCAGCACACACCATACAAACGCTTAATGAGGCAAGACTTGATCTTGAATAGTTATTGGTACAGGTTTAGTATACACTTTTACAAAAAAATACATGACATTCCTGCTTAATTTAATTGAACAATACTTTAGGCTTATGTCATTTTTGGTATCAATTTGGCATGAGACATGGTGCCATAGCGGTAGTAGTATATTCATCCAAAATCAACCCAGAATCAGAACATCAACTGCTGAATAGGCTCCAACTTTTACACCTATTTCACTTGGGAAATAGGTGTAAAAGTTGCAGATTACTAAAGAATATGTTATCAGGTCTCTACAAAGCCTATTGTTCAGGTTCCATTAGCTGTTACCAAAAAGCTTGTACTTTGAGCATATGAAAAAGAAAGAAAAAAACAACTCACCAAAAATCCAATGACTTTTTTTCGAATGCAGTTGCTCCTCCTTTGCAGTAATGATTCACCATCTGCCATAAGACCTTTTTGACATTTTGACTGCAGTTATAGTAAGACAAGCACAGGTGGAACTGAAAACTTTAACAATGTCTCATTTTCATTCAAGTGTTCATGGAAGCTGTGCCGGTGAGCCATCATGTTCTCTATTCTCTAATTTGGAAAAACATGCCACAATGTTAGCTGTGAAAAAGGGTCTATTTCTGTAACTTTGTTAAACCAGCAATCCCACAAGGACGCCTACTTCAGCACAGTGATTGTACAGGTGAATGGAGGTGAAAAATCAGGTTTTGAACTTCTCCCTCAATCTCACTTTCTAGTCTTCAATTCAGTTACTTCTGTCATATGCAGAAATGCCACACTTTTACCTTTAGACATGGTTGGACATATACAAACTGCTTTGTTTTGAGCTCCTACCCCCCACTTTGCAACAACGTAGTAGATTTGAACTTTTTTTATTCTGTTCCCATTATGATGGTGCATCCAACCATTTCACGAAAGCAGCTTTCCATTCTCGTTTCTGATTTCCACTCGGTAGTCTTCAAACAAGCTTTATGACGTAAGCGGCCCTTCTTGTTATACAGCTCATCACCGATTCTGTTGTAACTCTTTGTGTCAGATGAAGGCAAGGTTGGATTCCCTTGCGTGAGTCTCCCACCGCCGTTCTCTCGAAATCAATGACGCCTGTATGGATCCCACTGTGTTTGGATCAGCGAGGAAGGACGAACAAGTTAAGGAACGAAGGAGGAAAAGGAATGCCGCTCTCTGTGGTGAATGACAAATGAAACAGAGGTTGTGTTAACAGGAATGAAAGTCAAAGGAGCCATGAGGGAGACAACATTTCAGATGTTCTTAATTAAGTGTATCTGTACTGGAATGTGTACGCATAGTAAATTTGAATTATGAATTATTAGTACAATTGAAAAATGGTACGATTGAAAAATGAAGTAGATGTGAAATAGAAGAAATCCTTCAAATTTCATTGATTTTACACTGAAGTTTGGTTGGGAAACACTGAGCTTTTAACTAAAATAAGTCAAAAGTACATGCAGCCTTGTCTTATGTCATCGTCATTTATGATAGACTGCACAGTTTATAAAAATAAAAAAAAGACAATCCCATCTGTCTCTGAAAGGCATTACTGGTTATATAACTCGCATTTAAGCATGTATATTATTAGATGCATTTCATTTCTTCTCCCTGTTGCGACAATAGAGAGGGAGACAAGGCACTGGAACATCATTTTAGTAAAAGTGAGTAATTCTGGATGTATAATTCATTTCATACAAGGTGAATATTTCATGATCTTGCGAGTTGAAACTGCCCCAAGATTGTTTTAGAGTCTGGGTCAAAACTCAGTGGAAATCAATTGAGTCTGAACCAGCAAATCACATCTGCTAGTGTGTTTTCTGCGTTACTGATAAATCTTATCGGGGGTGGGGGGGGGACAGGAATGCGCTCCAGTCTCAGCCACGCCACGGAAAATAAGGCGTTAACCCAGATGATTTGTTAGATTCACAGTGCTAGTGAATAAAATATATCACAGTGGCAATTTATAATGTTGTGGTTATTTTGTTGTTGTTCCTTTTCTCACTCCAGCCTTGGCAAGAAACACTGGCTCTACAGTACATCGCTTCTACAGGCATTAGTAGAGGAAGATGCAATGCACCAATTTGTTGTACTCACTGTAACAGCATGATTCATGTTTGTTTGCCCACTCCAAGGGCCTCCATGTCTTATGGAACAGGCTGTGTTGCTTTTAAATAGCGCAATAATGCTGCCTTGATTTTTTTTCTCCAGATTTACACAAAAATTCTGTTCAAGCACATTATTCTTTTTTATTTGTTCCCATCTACTTTTCCAGCTGAAGGACTGTTTGAACGCCACAGTTCTGCATGCGGGTTGAATATTCTTGGAAGATGCAATGAAATGAAAGGTTAATGAAAGATTTGTATCTACTGAGGCTATTGACATCCCTGATGACCTTTGGGATAAGCATATAGTGATTTGGCGTAGCCGGAATGAAGATGAAAATGTTCAATCTCGTAGTTAAGTGCATTGGCTCTGGATGCTGATGTAGTGCTCTTAGTTTTTTTAATGTTTTTTTTTCTCCTCTTTGGCCAAGTCAGAATAACGTGAAAGGATTCGAGATGATAAAATATGTATTCACCTCTCAAGGCCAGAGTTTTCTAACCAGTTTTTAAAGCAGAGAATTCAAAACTTTTGAGCTGATTTTAAACAACATAGAGCCCGTCTAACACTAAAATCAGGACTGCAGTACAGTATGCTGCTGAAGTATCCACTGACACCAATGTAATGCAATTACATCTCAGCGTGATGCACCTGTAGCTCCTGTATGTATTTATCTCTTTCTATCCATACTGGCTTCCATGGCAACTATGGCCAGTCTGCCTAAGGATAAGCTAATGAGCATGACACACAGCGGAGAAGGACTATAACAGAACATAATATCTCTCTGATTCCTGGTGAAGGTGAGACACGAGGTGAGTTTCCATTCACCCTTTTTATACTTTTTTTTTTTTTCAATTCCCGCTTTAAAAAAATCCAGTGGAAACAAGTCTAAATATAGCAAAAGGTTTTTACGCTTGGGATGAGGTAGAAAAGTTGATCAATAAACACAAAATGCAACAAAGTACAATGGAAACAGACTTAGTGAGCCATTATCTATTCACCTGCTGCCCTCTAGTTTGAATATATTGAGTAAAGTTGACTTGTATTTCATTATAGGCACTAGATTTCACAATCACCATGGAGATTTATAACAGAAAGTTGGTGTTGCAGAAGGGAAATGAATTGCTTCAGATTTACAGCATCAACCAGGCTGGACTTTTCAAGCTGCTCTTGTTCTAAAATGTATTATTTATGGTTCGTGATCACACTGCGAGTCAAATTCAAATACTAAATTCTGTACATGGCATCCCAGATCTCTAACAGTATGCAAAACCATCTTAAATTGACTCACGCCTCATGTTTTTCTCTGAGATTTGATTTGATTTTTCATAAAGAGCATCCCTGTTTCACTGCTTGATTCCTGCTTTATTTTGTTTATTTGGATGATTATTGTTATGGATTCTGTTACGCTCATGTCCGTCATGAGACATTGAGCTCAATACAAATAAAAGCACCTGATGAGATAATGAAGAATAAAAGGAGAGGAATAAGAGTAGCAGGAGGGAAGGAGGGAGGGATAGAAGATGGAAAGATATCAGTGAAGAGTGACTCAGTCCCCTCTCCTCATGCTCACTGGCTTTCCATCTGTCTGACTGATGGTTTTAGTTTAATAGAGGCCTGACTGGTATATTAGAGTTTGATGGACAGCTCGTTGGTGCTATCAGCTGATTTCGTCCCACAGGGCAAACTATTCTGGGTGGGCGGGTCTTATCTCAACAAACGGGGAAGTAGAGCACAGTCGATAGAGCTTACAGGAATAGCAATCCTTTCTGTCTGAATCACATCTAGATCTGTATCAGCCTGTGTGTGTGTGTGTGTGCATGCGTGCGTGTGTTAATGCGATGGCTGTTTACAGACTTGTAAATGAACATTGATTCTTTAAACCGTCTACCCCTACAATCAGTTACGAGCGTCTACAATAAGAGGACTGTCAGACAGCGAGAGAGAGGGAGCGACAGAGAGACAAAGACAGTGACAGAGTGCATTGAAGCTCCAAATTAGAAGTTGGATCCTCTTTGCTTCCATTCACGTTATCTGTGATTGACCATCTAAAAGTGTGTGTGTGTGTGTGTGTGCCAGTGTTCAATACTGAAGCAAGGGAGGGCACATATTGCAGTGCCAGCCACACACAGGGGGGGTGATTTACACAGGATGAAAAATGTAAGAAGATTAGAGGCGCATTTGAATTTTGCAGATTTATACCTAATCGGCTATTATTATTAATTTCATATGACTTTAAAGAGATTTATTACAACTTTTTTTTTGTAGCATAGTTCATTAAATCGTTGATAATAACATATTTAAGCCCGCAAATAATTATTACTTTCATAATTGATTAATTTGCAGATTATTGTTGATCAATTGTGTCAAAGTGGAAGTCTTAATTTTCCAGAGCACAAAGAAATGTATTCACACTGCTCGTTTTCTACGACTCAACAATCTTCAATTTATTATCATGAGTGACAAATTCTGCAAAAAGCATGAAATCCTCCTATTTGCTCGAAGCTGTGAATATAATTGTTTTTCTTGATATGACTGAAATGATTGTTAAATGAACAAAATTTTTGACGATTGTTAATCAGCTCTAAACATGAAAAAGGCCATAGTGATTGTTTTGGATTTGGTAACATGGCAACATTGCAAAAAGAAAAAAGAAAAAAAAAAAGGGTAATAAATACAAGATGCCAGACTGTCATCCAGGTTGTAAACAAGTTTACTGGTTATGGTGCGTTCTAGTTGTACTCGGAAGTTGGAATTTCCAAGTTCCCAGTCGGACAAACCCCACCAGCCCGACCTCAAAATCCAAGATGGTAGCCCCATGTATCAACAATGTGAAAGTTGTAGTAATATCCTGTTTATTAGCATTATCTTATTTGTATCTCATTAAATCAGTCACACAGCACTGTCCCACTTCTATCTGTGGACATGTTGCTACACTGTTTGTATGCGTAAAATACAGCGAAATGTGTTTTTATCAGCTGGTATTGCTATCAATGGCTAACCTGGCTAGAACTGGTTTTCTGTCTTCTACACTGGAACGACACAAACTCGGGTGTGACATCATTCCCAGCCCCAACTTCCGAGGTAAATGAAAATGCACCATTAGTAAAACAGCTGGAAGCGAAAACAAAACTGTACATTTCAGTATTCAGCAAATAAAGTGGTCATCTGTCTAAAATGACATCTTGCTTACAACCTGTCTAATTTCCTGACCTCGTGCGTTTGCATCTTTGTGAGTGATAGGAGCTGCACCATAGTTACTCAATAGTAATAATAGTCCCTTGAGGTCACTTTTTCATACCAAAGCTGAGCAGTGTCCTGATTAATCCCAGTATGGGAGCAGAGTTGTGGAGCCAGACTGAAAAATGGCAAACCGAGGTTTCTCCTCAGTGCTTGTTTCAGTGTGAGGGTTTTTTTTTTTTTTTTTTTAACTTGTTGACAGCTAATGAGGAGACACATTTTAACCCTCATTCATCACTTCTTGTGTAATTTGTTTAAATAATACAAATCTATGTCATTTAGTCAGATGAAACAATCTTCTCTAATGGAGCTGTAATTTTATTATATTCTGATAATGTCCCTGCAAATCCATTCATTCATTTGCTGCTGTTAATGCATGTATATAATAGGAAAAAGGCTTCTTGATATGTAATGTTACATGTTGGAATTAAAAATACCTTCAAGATTATACGATTATTGATCACGAAATGGAATTGATTAAAATAACAAATGACGTATGACCTTTACAAATCTTTGTTGCCCCCCAGTTGGAATCTAAATCATGAATATACATGTTTTTTCATGGCATGGACAGCAGCGTCTGCCCCTCTGCTTCTTCCCCATTATTTGGGAAACCTCCATCACTGTGGGGGTGTATGAACATTACACAGCATGAGAAGAAATCTCCTCTCATCTCTGCCCACATCCTCCCCATGTAGCGGACACCATATGCCCCACACACACACAAACACACACACAAACACACACATAAATATGCACAGGCTACACCCTGGGGTTCGGTGCTTAGGTGCAATTTTCTCAGAATCAAGATAAGCTTTCTGTCTTGCTGTTGCTATGCCAACCCAATGTGGTGACTGGACAGCGGGGGGAAGAGTAATGAGGTGTCACGATACCGCCGTGGGTTACCGGTGACCCCTGACCCCCTGGGCCAGTGAGAACACGGGGTCTAAGGAAAACAAGGGTTAGCAGTAATCATCTCCCTGAACCTAATCTCACGCCTGACTGTTTAATCCCTCTAACTGTATTTGGGAATAACAGAGGAGCCAGCAGGGTGGAAGACAGACCAGGCAGAGAAGCACCAAATAGACAGGAGGGGGATTTGACAAGAAAAAGGTTGCCACTCACCTCTGTGACATCTCTTCTTATTTGCCTCTGCAGTGATGACGAGCGCAGCGTGGAGAACTTGAGGCCCGGTCACACCGCATCTAAAAATTTTGCAACCAAATCAATTGAATCAAGATTCGCTCCCAGGAGTGAAGTAAATCTCTGCTAAAGTTTCAACTTGACTTCAACTTTGATCAACTTGGACACATGGATTTGCAGCACTTAACAACAACAAGCTGTCTTTACAATGCTGGCTTTTTGGGGAAACAGAGAGCTGGAGAGGCCAAAATGGAGGAAGCTATTTTAGCTTATCAGCTGTGGAGCACCCTCTACTTTTACAGCTACAGTAGCTGACTAACGAGCCCTGCAAGCAATCACCACCAGCTACTAGAAATAAATATATATTCCAAGGACACACAGATTCATTTTGTGTGCCGCTCTCTGGTGTGAGTGTGCCTTTACACCTGAGTGATCCCTTCATCTACACCGTTGAAATCTGCATATCCTCCAGCTACAAAGAAGCTCCAACCAGTGTCTTATTGGAACATCAAAGCGGGTTGGCATAAAAAAGTGACACACTTAGACGTGTGTTCAGTCTGCAGTGTGAAAAATATACCACTAAGAAGTGCCTTCAGTAAAGAAAAAAGAAGAAAAAATAGGTGGGGGGGCAGTGTCAATGCAGCTGCTGATGAAATGAAATGCAGGCACCCTGATTATGTACACAACCTGGAGTGATTCTTGTTCCTTTTGTGTGGATGCAGCCTCCCCCGCCCTCTCTCGCTCCTTTAGCTACTGTATCTGGGTCAGGGTGATAGACAGACTGAGAGGGAGCAGGGTGACTCACAAGTGTTTTTTTTTTGTTGGTTTTTTCCTGTGTGTAAATGTGTTGTAACTGTTTCTCTACTGTCTTGATTGACTAGCTGACGGAGCTCAGAGGGGCTTGGGCACACTCCTTTTAAAAAACCAGTCGGTTTCTCGCTTCCTGTCCTCTCAAAGCCTGCGTAACTTGTGGAGGAAATCTTACAGAACTTTAAATGCAAAACTGTGTCCGAATCCTCTGCGTGTCTAGAGAGATTCGTACCTTTTCTGACAAACCCTTTGGCTTGTGGATAATAGAAACAAGGCACGCAGCGATATGCATCAGCCAGTCTTAATGTGTAACACAATGTTGCGCTGCCGTGACAAATATCTGCAAATGTTTAATCTCTTGCGTCGCTTGCTATGAATCCCTGTAGCGATGATGATAGCTGCACACCAAAATGAAACTTGAGATAGCATAGTTCTGCTTCCTGCAACACACACAGGAACTATAAATCACTCTGAAAGGGTACAAAATAAGGCCTATAAGCCGACCACTTTTGCCTGCACATAAATTAATATTATGAGTATTTTCTCCTGTGGTGTGTTCAAGGTGAACTTAATCTCCTCTGCATCCACTTTTGTTGAATTGTCATGGTTTTAAAGTGATACTTCATGCAAAAATCCTTCAAAAAATATGTAGTTTTGTTCTTTACAGCTGCAGATCTATTGGATTTCAATGGTTATATTCTGATTTTTAGACGTTGTTTCCATTTAGTGCCCACCACCGTTTCTTCCAGTTTTGAGAGCTGCTTTATGCTCACACACTCCGGTTTTTTATCCTCCCAAAATAGTGATGGCAGTGCACTCGTGCTCCGCTGTGTGCAAGCTGATGAAATCTTCTCATCATCATTAGATCACGCAAGAAAAGCGTCACTACCGACATCTACTGTAACCCACGGTGACTTCGTCAAATGTTCCCCGTTAACGAGAAAGCTACAACCTTTTTACGGCCCCCCTTTTAAAAGCCTGAGTTTCCATTCAGGTTCTGGATGGAGTATAATTCAATACACGAGAAGAAAATCAACACTTTGGGTTTGTAGAACATTCGGTATCTGGCGCTTTCTGAAGATGAAAAGATGCTTGAGTTTGTTTTTTTTCTTTTTTGTACACATAATGCCTTGTGGGCATGGAGCTGATAATAATTCAAGGTTGTGTGGAACTCCTGCACTTTCTATATTTTATAGGAGTTATGGCCTCATACAGTAGCTGTGATGTGTGAGCGTGTCCTTCAAGTTGAAACACGAGATGAAACGGTCCCAGAAAAAAATGAATATTTACCATTTATCTACAGGCGGGGCTGGACTGAGAGTCTAGTTTTCACACACAGACAACAATCACATTCATATTCAGCTGTTAAAAAGGGCTTATTACATGTTTTATTTCCTCAGATTTGTGTGTTTTCTTCTTCTGTCTGCTCAGCCCCTCTCACCTTTTGATCTCCTCCTCTTTTGCTGCCCTCATTCTCTTTATCCTCCACTGCCTTTTGTTCCAGTGTATCCTATTGAGTCATGTGAATCAGAGATGATGCTCTCTCTCTTTCCTCTCTCTCTCTCTCTCTCTCTCTCTGTCTCTCGCTGCATTATTGATCAGAGCAATCTAAGCAGGACTCAACCTTGTGACGGTAGCACACACAGAGAGTGGTTTGAGTCCCCCTCCACCCCCACGTTCCTCTTCCCCCTTCCAGTCTTGATTTCTGTTAGATGAAACCATTAACTGAGCAAGAAAGGAAAAGTGTAAAAGGTTCTCTGGTGTAAAAGGTTCATGTGTGTGTGTGTGTATTTGTGCAGCCTTTAGTGGAAACTATACCTGGCTGATGTCTGTAATTCAACAGTAGATTTTTTTTTTTTTTTTATTTCTGGGGAGTGAAGAGCAGCACTTTACTGACACTTTTACATATGGACATTGATCATATTTTGTATTTCTTCTTTACATCGACTGTTTTTTTGGATCATGACCCCACAAACATTCCTTTTGCTACAAAGGGGCATATGGTTATATCCTGTACACTGTAAAACATAATTTTACATCAAACATTTGTAATTAACTTATACCTTAATCTGCATGTTATATTCATTAAATTCAACTTATAAAAATGAGTTTACCTGTTTTTTTTTTCTTTCAACTGGTGGGTTGAATGAATATACTGCTGAGAGTTCACCCAACTCCTTAAAGTTTTTAAAGTAACTTGACCGGCACATCTGCAGACTTCCCACCATGCCCCGAGAGTTTAAACTCCTCTGTGACCCGTCTTTTCTCAAGTTTGAAGAAAACACACACGATGGAAACTTGCCGTGTTTCTCTAATACATACTTTCATGGATTATTTTCATTCATGATGGAGGTCAGTATCGAATTCAGTCCCTTCAACTGTACACTTATGATTTATCAAAGTCTCTGAAGCAGCCATGCAAACTGACTTTGTACTGATTCTGGTAAGACGCGGCTTCAGCTGCAAGGCCACAGCTATAAGTTCTGTATGTCAAATAAAAAACAGAGTAATGTAAAGGGAAAACTAATTTTCATTTTGTCAGTGTGACTGAATAGTTGTTGTTTTAATTAAATACCATAGCCTAAGATTGTCATCTCTAATTGAGTTAATTTATCACAGTGAGTTTCACATTTTCACAACTTTGAGCAAATGTATTCAACTGTAGTTCAATTAACTTTACATTTTGTATGGCAACAGGAAAACTTACATTTCTAAGTTGAATCAGCTTAAAATGTATTAGTGTTTAAGTCCTCTGACAACTTGAACTACTGTTTGTTTTTGAGCTTCGAGTGGTGGAAACTAAGTACATAACTAGTTTTCCAACATTTTAGGAAATATCCTTATTTGCTTTCTGACAGTTAGACGTTGAGGCCATCTCCAGCTGAAAGATGTTTAGTTTAGCTTAGCATAAAGCCTGGAAGCAGGGGATAAGAGCTAGTCTTTCTGCTTACGCCTCCAAAGCTCACTAATGTTTTGAGATTAGTTAAGTAACTAATAAGCTTTTAGTATCCACCTATGACGTATTGTTTGCCCTTCTTAATGAATGTGCAATTACACTGATAAGAAGTAGTGATGCTTAGCTAAAGAGCTAAAGAGCTTTGAGCTAGTGTTATCCACCAGATAGATAGATAGATGGATAGATAGATAGATAGATAGATAGATAGATAGATTGATTGATGGATTGCTCAGTTTTGATGGTTCAGTCATTATTATTATTATGGAGTATGTGTAACTCTGAACTGTGGTGATAGCTGCTGATTGTAGTAGAATGTTTGTTACTAGAAGTTTCTCTGAAGAAGCACAGACGACGGAGTGATGAATCTTTCTCTTTACTCATTACATGCCAGCACGGAGAACAACAACCAGTTTCAGCTTTTATACTGTAACTCCTAGTGGAAAATGTTAAGAAGGGAGGTCATACGGTAATAAAGCACATAAATCAACCATTGAACACTGCTGACTTCTTAAGTAATTAGACATAGCCAATTCTACTGTCATGTGTCTTCCCTGAGTTAACAAAAGTCATTGTGCAGATGGCCATAGGCATTTTACAGATGTTAAGGCACACACGCATGACACAATAAATCCCTCATGACACAAACAATCCCTCACATGATAAAGGTCAGTGAGGCTCAATATTCTTTTATCATTGACCTTAAATGACTAAAGTGATATGATGATTAATATCAGATATTTTGCCAGCCCAGCAACGAACACACAGCATGCTTGGTCCTCATTTTGCAGCTGCAAATCAAAACACTGAAGCGATCACAGCCTTTCACATTGTCCATAATTGATCAGGATAAAGCAATGGATGAACCGTGCTGCTCCCAGTGTGAAGACACCATCAATGTGTGTGTGTGTGTGTGTCTTTTTGTTTGTTTTTAAATTGCTGTAATGTTTCGTCATTACGAGCTACATTTGAGGGACTCCTGCCAGTGTGGTAGGAGGTGGTTGGCCTCTGGGACAATATGATCACAGATGCCGTGCTCGCTCAAATACATTAATCACACACATATACTATCATATCAATACGATCATACAAACACAAGCACACACACACACACACACACACACACACACACACACACACACACACACACACACACACACACACACACACACACACACACACACACACACACATTTGGTCACAGTTGCGCATGTAACAAGGCGACATGATTAGAACTGCATTTTTCTGGATGATGTTCCAATAAAACGCTTTCGGATGGATTTTACGCTATTCGGTGTGTCAGATTGGCTTAGATGCGATGCAGTTTCTCACCACCAAATATTCCATTAACCTCATCAATGCTAAAATATGTGCTGTAATGAGACTTTAAGGTTATGAAGACATCAAACACAAAGGTCTTGGAAATGGAAGCTAAAGTCCTAGAGTGAACCTGCGCTGACACGATATTAATATTAGTGCGATAATCTCCAAGTCAAAACTGACGTAGATAATAAAACAAACATGGCACAGAAGGTCACACACAGAGAAAGAGAGAGAGAGAGAGAGACAGAGACAGAGACAGAGAGAGAGAGAGAGAGAGAGAGAGAGAGAGAGAGAGAGAGAGAGAGAGAGAGAGAGAGAGAGAGAGAGAGAGAGAGAGAGAGAATGGGGGGGGGAGGAAAAATGTCATTTGGCCACAAAGGCTATGGACCTAAGGGGTGTGTGATATCAATATAAGGTGTCATTGTTCCTCCAAGGTCTTTTTAGGTCACATACAGATATATGAGTGTGTGTTCATGTGGTTTCATGTGTGTTCATGTGTGTGTGTGTGTGTGTGTGTGTGTGTGCATGTGGACTCCACTTCCATAATATTATTAAGCAAAAAAAACCCTGAAATATTGCTATTAAAAACCACCTCCTGTTTGTGTATTCTTATATGAGCTCAATACACACATCACATCTTCTCCCGGCTTCTCTGTGTGATGTGTATAATTTAAATCATCAAAGATTCACATCAGCCCTAAAGAGGTGTGTAAACTGACTTTGTGTGTGGAGCTCGTGGCGCCTCGCTGGTGTCTGGATTCATAATTCAACATGGAGTTTTCCACTGATGATGTTCTCACCCAGACAAAAGCCCAGATGAGGAATTGTCTTCTTCAGAGCATTCCCCTATAACCAACCCCCTCCTCCTCCTCTTCCTCATCCACCCGTTCACACAATTCACAATTACACCACCCTTTCACATCACATCACCCCCCTTCCCCTTTTTTCTCTTTATTCCCTTTTCCCTACGGCAGAGCGTTACTTTCATCTTCCTTTCATCTTTCATTTCTTTCTCACACCCCTCGCCTTACTTCTCTTGTCCTCTGAATCGTAGCTGGGTTTCTCCCCCTTCCGTCATCCTTCAGTATCCTCCTCCCATCATCCGTCTCTCTCCTCCTCCTCTCTAGGTGTCTCTACAGTAGCACTAGAAAAGCCCCTCACCCACTGTTACTTCTCTCCCCTTCCTTCCTTTTTCCTTCTTCTGTCTCTGTCGGGGGCTGAAAGCTACCAGTCTCTCTTGCTGAAGGCACATACAGTACAGTACAGTACAGGACACACACACACACACACACACACACACACACACACACACACACACACACACACACACACACACACACACACACACACACACACACACACACACACACACACACACACACACACACATCCCCAGGGGGCGTTGGACATCAGTCTGTCCTGCTGTGGTACCGATCTGCTCGCTAAGGTGAGGGGGCGTCTGTCTGTATTTCATCACTCTGCCCACTCATCTGAGAGGGTGAAGTTCTGGTTATCTGGCAACCCACTGTGAACCTATGGGTTGCCAGTTTGGGTGTGGTCCTTGGTGTAAGATTAAGATTTTTTTTAATGCTCTTTTGATAATATGTATAGATTTGTTATCAGTCCTGGAACAAGACTGACCCTGTTTTTCACCTACAGATATGACACATTTTAATCCAAACACATGCAGCGAGTATAAAGAAGTAGCTCCAAGCTGACGTTGCAGTTTCTTGCAAGGTGGATTTTTCTCTCCTTATTCTCATATTGATTCAAGGGGATCATGCAAATACAACAACAAGACATCTTACCTGAGGTTGATAATGTATTTCTCTGGATTTACTGACATCACACAATTGGCGATAGTCATTCTGCTGGGAAAATTGCTTCTGAAAAGCAGCCGTAAATGTAATGCAAAAGAGGATTTACAAGAGCCTCGAGGCGGAAAAACAAATGTCACTTTATCATTATTATGCAGGAATCTCAATGACATTTGACACAGCGCAGTCATACTACAAACATGTCCAGAGAGCTGCACTGCAATGATCTAAAAACAAAACAAAAAAACGTGTTAAGATATAGACCTATGGCTAAATTAAATACTTAGAAAGAACATTTATGATTATTTTGTACCATATGAACAGGGTGTGGAGAGTTGTGGCTTGTATTCATTTTCAAAAAAATCACTGCATTCAATCCAGTATTTTAATGAAACATCAGCTATATGAACATCATTTCTACTTCCACCTGCTGCACTCTAAAGCTGCTGGACCTGCTGATGGTGCTACAGTAAATCTGATGCTAAATAAACACTGGACCTGCAGATTCATTGAGGACCATCTCACCTTAGTAAATCTGGCCCTGAGAGTCTGTAGTCCTGTTAATGTGCTAACATGCAATGACAATGCAAACATGCTGATGTTTAACAGGCAATGGTAACCATGTTTGCATGCTGACATTTACAAAATAGCTGTAAGATCAATGTAGAGCTGAGGCTGATGGTAATGTCATTAGTTTTGCAGGTATTTAGTCGTAAAGCAACATATTGGACAAACTGATAATGAACTGATGGTGGTGCTAGTTGAAAGGTTAAGAGTTGGCAATCCATTGAAAAGCAAATCAGATAGTAAATAGTGTTTATTTAGAAAAAATCTAATTTGAAAGCAATGCTTACACCACAATAATGCATTTACACAGCCTGAGTGTATACCTCATTATCTCAAAATGCCCTCCTCCTTACACCAAGCGATGTGTAGTCAGCATCCTCCCATCTGAAAGGTGTTGAGTTTAGCTGTGAACGCAGTGTGTAAGTGTGTGCGTGAGAGTCATATTACTGTCAGGTTCTGTCCGCACGATACTCAACACGCTGTAAAAGCTGTACACAAAGCAACACCGGCTCTGTTGAAACCACCCCAGGCAATGAAAAGACATTTAAGTCTTCGGAAAGCTCCTTTAGCCTTTATTCGCTAAAGTGCTCCCAATCACACCCTCATTAAGGATGACTGATTGCCTCTTATTTATTGTCTCCAGGATAATAACGCTCAAATTATCAAGGATCCTAAATTGCACTAAAATTCAATGCTTAATTTATCCAATCTTTCACTAGGAACAATACAAAATCATCTGCTGCATTTTTTCCCTTCATTCCCCCATTCTCCAGCCAAAGTCAACAGCGTTTTTCTAGCTTTTACTTTCATTATTATCTTTTTGTTCAGGCACCACTTAGGACACTGCTCGCTGATTATGGCCTTTCAGTTTCCATAGTGATGCTGCAATGAATTATGGTCATAAATGGGACAAAGGAGAGAAGAAAGCAAGTATGGCACTCCAGATCCACTCTTCCCTCTTATTCTAAATGCTCACTTCAGCCCCATCAACACCACCCTCCACCGCCCCTCACTGAATTAGATGAACCTCTTTCCATACATGCAGTGAAGGTCTGCAGGAGTCAAGGGTTCAAGGGGGACTTAAAGTCGCTTTATGATCATCAGCCAATATCATCGTTCTTGTAATGTCTTTTGTGTACTTCTCTTTGGAGGTTGTGGGGGCTAATTACATTCAAATAATGAGAGATGAATGAAGGAAACATTATACCAATGTCATCAGTTTCTTTGAGTATCTTGATGGATGTTAACCCATTTACCTCCACGTTTTTAAACTAAATGGAAAAAAAATTTCAGAATCTTTTGGGTGAACTTTTGCCTTTCCTGCATTCATATAAAAAATATTTGCATGTACCAAAAGGGATATGAAGACATTGTTGTTTTAATATTTGTGACTAAATATTTCTTGATCCCCCAAATCAAGTAGAATTGATTGAAATACGATTACAAATATCAACCTGATGGTGGCGCTGTAGAAAAAATTCAGGGTATTAACCAAGTAATTAAGATATATTGTCAAGGAACTATGGATGACTGCACCAAATTTTGTCCCAATACATCCAATAGATTGTTACCCATCACCTGCAATATATTCATGGTCATGCACGTTCCTCCTGATTATTACTGCTCAAATAAGCCTTAAAATATATCTATAAGGGATAACTGGATTGTTGAGTAAAACAAATTATATAACTATTAATCCATAAGATCTCAAACTGTTAAAACTTCTTTTTCAGCCTTTTTTACTCCAGCTGCTTTGAAATTACAAGCTGTTCTTAACTGGTTATTATTAACAACTTAATGACCTTTTCACTTCTGCACTTGAGTCACATACTGTATTTCTGGTCGTCTCTCCTCCCCGGGTGAAGACCAACTATGAGTAAACGGCCGGTTGAGTCATAGGTCGACTCTCGTTTTGGGTGTCAGTGTCGTCGACAGTCGGCCACTCTGGTTACTTGTGCGTGGAGCAATCACGCTGTAGTGCAGTGTTGGGTTGCATGGACATGATGTCACTGCATCGGTGACGCAGAGTAATTTAACGTAGCCGAGAGCAAAAGTGCGAAGGGAATGAGGGGACGAGGGGTTTAGCGGATTAGGGGACGAGGATGGTTTGGTTTTGAAGGTGGTGGCAGGTTGAGGAAGGGAAATGTTGGGTGACTGATGGGGATCAGGGATGTGGGGGGAGGGGGTGACATATGGTGGCGGGGTGACTTTCTCAGCTGGACATATTTAACCATCAGCTCTCCTACTGAGAGGAAACCCGGTGTGTGTGTGTGTGTGTCTGTGTGTGTGTCTGTGTGTGCTCATGCACTGTGAAAAATGTCCCCATCTGCAAAGCTCACTTCAATTGTAGGGGCACATAAAGGTCACATTGGTAATACTGCCTTTATGTGCGTATGTGCGTGTGTGTGTGTGTGTGTGTGTGTGTGTATTTTCCTTTGTCCCAATTTTGACAGAGCAGGTAGCGGAGCTGAAGCACTCACTTTCTCATAATTACAGCTTCCATAAAAACACCTCATACTGCGAGACCTTCAAAAGAAGCCTTCAGCGACGTAAAAGCTGAATGATGACAGTGCAGAGTGATTCTGATGTCCATTTCTTTCTATTTTTCATCACAGTGGAGCGAGACAGACTTGGAAAAAAGCTCTGGAAACGTCTATTTTTTTCCGTTTTCTGCATGCCCAGAGCATCTGAAAAGCACAGAAACCAGGAGGGTCAGCAGTGAAAAGAACTGACGGAACAAAGACAGAAAACTTTGGGAAGAAAAAAAAGGAAAAACTGAAATTACGTTGGTGCACCTGCTGTGTGAAACGAGCTGAGAGAAAGACTAAAATATGCCTTTGGATCAAGTAAGGAGATTGTTAACGCCAAGACACACCCTGGCTCTCTCACTTTGATTCTCTCCTTTCTTTCCTTTTGTCTTTTGTCATTCCATCGTAGTTTTCCTCTCTCTCTCTGCATCTATGTCATCCTCCTGTGATTATCATGACACACAGCAGTCTGTGGTCCAGATGGACGGGCATTGCTCATCTCTCTTGTGTGTGTGTGTTTTTGCACGTCTGTTGCAGCATGTGTGGGTGGAGGAGCATGTGTGTGCTCTTTTATATTATATCTATGTGCGTATGTGTGAGCAATCTTTGTGTGTATACAGTATGCATGTATGTAAATGTGTTTCTGTGATGACCTGGCATCACATTAATAGCACTGATGCCTGCGATATACATATTTTATAATGTTTAATATACTGTATATCATTATATAGTATATTCTTAGTGAAGGGCCTTTGTGTCTGTTTTTTTCCAGCTCTGTTATTTAATTTGATCATTTTTCTGCTCTAATTCTCTGCTACTGTTTGCTGTTAATGCAAAATCATAACTTCCTTCATCTGCTTCAAAACTCATTCAATAAAACTTTCCATACAATACTTTAATTAAATAAATCTATCTGCAGGAAATGCTGAGCAGCCTTACACAGAGCACAGGAAAGTAAAAATAATCTAAATCAATCATTAAGTTGTGGTTATTATGAGGCGGCCATATTGCAATGCTGTAGAAATAACCCCTGGAGATGGTGAAGATTGCCTTGAGATTTACAATGCAGTCATAGAGTCATACACTATAGTATACTATAGAAAAAAACACCATAGGAATACACTACAGGAATCAGTAACTTGTGATATCATATTCTGTCATACGTCTGTTTTGTTATTTGCTAGTTAAAATCCAACTCTGCTCAAAAATATGTTTTTCTTCTTGTTCCTTCAGTTGGATGTTTGAGCTTCACTGTGCAGGATGATGTATGTGCAGAGTTTGACACCAAAAGGCCGTTTTCACATACATCTGCTGAAGGGGGAAAGTTTCTCTGCACTCATTTCAAATCTGAGTTCAAGGCGTGTACCTTCAAGCATGACTTGTGACATGACAACTAGTTTGGAATTCAGTCGCAGTCTAGCATGTAAGTTGTACAACTGGGAGCGGGCATTGAGACCAAAACCACACTTGTACTAAAACAACACAGGAGCTACATTGTTGGGGGCATATTGCATCGAGATTGTCCTTCCTATCCCAAAATGTATTGATATATTTATGTTCAAAGTCCCTGCGGTTGTAGTAATAATGAGTGGAGCAAAAGAGGAAATCAGGTGACATTATTAACCTCCTGAGACCCGAGATGCAATGGGTTTATTTGACTGTATAACACAATAAATTCACCAGTGTGTCAAACTATTTATTTCCTTACATTAACACCTTCCTTTTGTATGGACGATAATAAAGTCCCAATGTCGTCAAACGAGTACGTCCTGTTAGCGATGTCGTAGCTTGTTGCTATTGCTAAAATTAGTCAAATTTGTGTAGCATATCAAACTACAAACATTATTAAGAATAAATAAACAAGTTTTAATGATACAATTTGAGAAGGTTTTGTACCTGGTCCACTTTTGTCTGGGGACCAGCTGTTGATAGACTTGGCCAAGATGCCTGTTATCTCGTTTGACTGATTCTTACACTGTATTGTGTTTTTGTTACCACTAGGTGGCCCAAAAATGTGTATACGAACAAGGACAACAGGTCAAAGTTAAGCAGAGTGAGGTATAAGGTCCAGCAAACCCGAAATGTAATGAGTCGCAGGAGGTTAAAGAGCAATGTCGGGGTGGAGGTTTAAGCCAAGAAAATATCAGACTCTAACATAGTTCATTTCCCATTTCTGACCTTCAGTTTACACTGTTTTTAAAAAACATGATCATGATCATACCCTAACCATAATTACATGGTTACTACTGTAAGCATGGCGACGAAGGTCCCTTAGTCATATTCAAACATAATGTATCCCTGACCTAAAAGTACTTAGGTGACCTCGTTCAAATGACTGAAAAGGCTAAAGTTAGTCTGATAGACTAATACAGAAACCTTGGATGTCAAGTGCATATAAACTGAGAATGGACTTTTCAATGAAGTAGCAGACATCTTGTGTCCAGCAGTTAAACTTTTGAAATGAACATTTACATTTCAATAGATTCTGAATTTTTCAATTAAAGAGAAGGAATAGGTCCAAGTTTAAGAATTTCCAAGTAGGTAATTAAATTTTTTTTGTAGAAGAATCATATCAGACACAAGTTATTATTCAAAGCAAAGAGTGCTTTTCTAAGTGAATACATGTCCGGACAAGACCTCTAATCAAGTGAATTGGCTGACGGAAGTTAGTGGATTTAAAAATGAACAAATCATCTCAGTGTTCTTTTGCTGGAGGACTTTGTTGGACAGTTGTAATCCTGGGATCAGACAAGCCAGTATTTTTACATTTTGAAACGATCACAATGTCATATCAGGCGGGCACAGAGTCATCAATTACCGTTACTTGTATGAGAGACATGGCAGATTACAGGTTGGACCCCGACCAACCATAACCATCTTTTACTATTTGTGTATACACAGGTGATGGGTTAAGTGCCAGGGAGCGACTTTACAGTTCCACTTGACAGCACCAACGAGGATGTTTATATGTGAAGTCACGGTTTCATCAATCAAAGTGAGTCTGGAAGCATTCATCGTCACTCGCACTGGGGCTGAAAGTGAAAACCATTGTTCTTCTTACATGTTTATAGTTGGTCATGGAAGACCGCTCTATGCACGCAGGCAGGCTCAAAGAAATCATGTGTAGTCTTATCCCTGCATAAATAAACCCCCCCTTTTTATCTGATTCCCTCAGCAATAACTTCAGTGCTGTCTCGCTTCAGTGCAGAATGAAGAAACTCAACAGCTGTCACAACAATTCTCGAACTTTTCCGTTCGCCAGTTTTTTTTTTCTTAACTCGCAAACAAAACACTGTCGTCGTGACGCGATTGTGAGTTTGCAGCAGCTCGGGTTGTTACCATAGTGTTGCTCAGCTGCAGAATCAAAACATTTCCTTCAGATGAATAAGTCACTCAGTTGAGCCACTTTACTGTCAACAGACTCTCCAAGCATGAGTGTCCACTGGCTGATTCTCTTCACGGCCGATTTTATATATCAGCCATTGAATGTTGTGACCCAGTTCCAGTTTTTACAGTTGAATGAGCCAAAATAGAAATGTCTGCTTTTTATTGAACAGATCAAAGCCCTGACACTGCATTTTTGGCTTTGTTCTACTTTAATAATGTGCTGAGTTTCTGCAGCTACAAACCAAATGCAGCTTCATTACAGAAGATGTCGTTAATGCTAATTGAAAACCAGGTTAGTCTCAGTTTAGCTGACTTTTAATTAACTATATGCTGTTCCTGGAGGCTGATAGAAATAACCTGGCACACACACACACACACACAAACACACAGATACGCACAAAGTTATAGAGACACACACACAGTGCATTATTCATGAAAAACAGTAAACAGAGTTATTTCATTATTCATTATTCATAGTGTGATGTCGTTATGTAAGTCTCTCTATCTATCATTTTGTTCTTCTCTTTATGTGTGTATGTCTGCTGCCTTGCCGTATGTCTCCATGTGTCAGCCCATGTGTCCCAACAAACCCTCCACCTCACGCCTTTCCTGTTGCATATAAAAAGCGTTGTCACAATGCGGCTAAATGTGGGCGCAGTGCAGCGTACCGTGCATTAACGTGCCAGGCACGTGGGCTCCAGTTATGTTTTTTTTTTTTTGTCCCTTCCTCGGTTATAATGCATGTTTTTGTTTGTGTGTCGGTGGATTCATTAAACAGGAAGTGGGCTTCATAATTAATTTCCTGTCTTAACGTCAGGAAGATGGATGAGGACGATTAGGTTTAACAGAGACCAATGCAACAAAGCAGATAGCAGAGGATTTGGTTTCTTTTGCGAAATCGCTTTCAGCAGATGGATCACTGTGGGGAGTTTCGACTTTTTCAACTGATAAAAAAAGTCATTTTCTATATAAAATAAGTAGAAATGATAACAGCATGTGTTATGAAATCATGCAAGTGTTAAAACCATGGAAATGATTGTATGTGACATGTCATTTTAACGTGACGCTCGCTACAGAGCCATTGCATAACATGTGACACATATGACCATGTGAACGATGTGACACCATGTGCTCACACAGTACATGACTCTGCCCGTGTGCATCATTTCGCCTAAAACTTAATCTCTCCATGTGTGTACACTGAATGTGAGCCCTGGCACGCTTTGAGTTATCTTAAGCACCATTTGGCCTTTTTGTCCAAATACTGTCGATCCATACACGCAAACATACATAAAAACACTCACAAAGACACAAACACAACCAGATGGGTACGTATACGTACAACATGACTCATCAACAAACAAAGCAAGAACATACATGTACAAACACACACGCATAAGAGGTGCAAACATCAAGAGCTGTTACTGTACAAACATACAAAACTGTAGCATTATTACACATTTTATCCAGTGAAAGCATTGATTTGATGATGTCTTGTGTATTTTTCTAAAATAATGTGAAATAAACTATTCGTTAGTAGTCTCCTTGGGTTCATTTGGTTGGTTATTGGTTGGCATTTGGTTGCTCAACTAATCAACCAGTTGATTAAAAATGTTACACTTGCGTCAAGGTGACATCACCACATTGGACTTCAGGACAAAGTAAGGGAAAAGTCGTTGCCTATGTGTTGTTTAAAATCTTTGACTGTTAAAGCAGAAATAATACATTTTTTGGGTCTCACTATCTACCACCAGAATATTATCCACCATGTTCACTAGCTAGTTAGTAACTTTACCTTCCATTTTTGGATTAGCAGGTGCAGGTAGTATAAGTAGTAAGATTTAATTAGCTTTTTCCGACAACAAGTTTGATTCCGTCTCACTGCATTCATCAAACAGTAAAGTTATCGGCTGGAAAACTAAAATAATGAACTGAAAGGCACTAAAACTAAAGTGGGACTGCAGAGTAGGATGATAATTCCTTTTGGGTCTGTCACCATGAGCAAACACTTTCACATTGCATGTAGTTATTGTCACTTTTTAATATAAAAATATTGATTAGTGCCGCTTTAAAATGTATTAATGTCAAATCTCATACAGCTGTATTTCAGTACTCCACCCTCAAAACAAAAGAGGATAAATAAATGAAGCTGGCTGAGGCTGGAAATGAATACATGAATTTGAGCTCCAGCTGTATGTTAAATAGACTGTTATGTTAAAACATGGGCTGATTTGATGCACCTTAACTAAAACATCCACGCTTTTCAGACATTTATGTATTATTGAATTGATTGTATACCTCAGAGCTTTCATAACAACTTCTACATGATGTGCATGTTTCATCTTGTGTGCCCAAGTGTACTACCAGGGACAGATGTGTTTTTAACAACATAACAATGGTTTGTGTGCAAACAGATGTGTCTCACTTCACTTCATGCAGTGAAGGGACAAACACAAAAAGGCCAAGACTCAGCTGATGAAACGATACACACCACAACACAGGTCAAAGAATGACTGAGTCAAGCACAAACTTGACTTGACACATTCATTTTTTAAAATTGTGTTTAGAATATGAATTAGAATTATGACCCTCATGTCACACTATGTTGTATCCTCGGCCTATGAAAGGTCTTTTTTTTTTCTTTTTTTTTACCCTTGCAGCCATTATGAGGCACATATCTGATTATGAAAAACACTTTTATTAACACAAAACAACACATACTGGTTGATGAAATACTGCTTGAATGTTAACCAAACACTTAATAATAATGACAGGAATGTTACCAATTTGGGACACGACTTTTGTCCCCATTTGCACTAAGAGTCCCCAATTAACTGAAAGTCTGGTTTGTGTCCCTTAAAGTGGCTTAAATCAAACACAAAAACACACACACAAACACACACACGCCCACAGATGACGCCCTCACGCCCTAACATCCAGAGGACACAGTGGGCTGCAAAAACATTACCAAGCACAGCGCCTCCGTCCTTTTCTCTTAGTCCTCCCTCCTCCTCATCCTCCTCTCTCCCTCTCTCTTTCTGTTCGTCCTGGTATACATGAAGCCATGCAGAGCAGTTTATTGTGTAGGCTGGAATACAGAGTCTCACATCTTCCTTTTCTTTTTTTAGTTCTCTCCATCCATCTCCCCATGTCAGCGGCCTCCTCGGTGCTCTCAGGCCGCTGCAGGGCACATTTGAGAAGGGTCTGCGCTTTGACTTTGTTGATTACCTGTCTGTGTGTGCGTGTGCGCATGCATATGTGCGTGTTCTCATCTCCACACTGGATTTCTTTCTTTCTGTCTGTCTCTGACTTTGCAGATCTCTTGAAGGTTACAGGTAAGCTATGCATACTATGTTTGTCATTTACACATGATTTTACGACACTAGCAAGCCTACACTGACATATACAGATACAATATATGTATATATATATATTTATATATATAATATCCTGTAATAACTGGATTTTGTATTAAATTGTGAGTCTGTATATATGCTTATGAAGAGTGTGTGCATTTCATAATGTCTGAAAAGTCTTGATTGCTCTATAGAGTATAAAGATGTGACATTGAGATAAAAGGCCTTCAATTTGCAACACACATGGCACATTTGTAGGTTATCAGCTTTACCTAGATAGCATTGACATTAACTCCATGTGGATCAAACATTCCATCTCCAGCTTACATTTTTAATGTTGCCATCTGATTTGCTTTAAAAACGAGAAACCTGTAAAAAAGTCTTAAATACGCATTTGTGGTCTACAAGATATCATGTCAAAAAAGCTAAGGCTGAAGCGGAATGTCGCAGTGTCATCATCCTCATGAGTTGATGATCCACATAGAAAAACACAGAAAACAAAAATGCATCAGAGAAGCTAGTTACAGCTTGTATTATTTACCATGTGGTTAAATGCTTAAGGTTAATGATTATATGGTTGACAATCATGACTATTAATCATTAAAGGGCATTGTCTCATTTATTTTTAATTTAACTTAAGGGGAGTCCAGAAGAAATAATGGTAACTCAAAATGACTATATTGAATTACTGCCAATACATTGCAACACTGAAGGTCATCATTGATGTCATTGTTGACGTCACTGAGGGAGAATGATTTATGGTGGAAAATCACAGGAATTATGAAAACAAGGAGGAGCTGGTGGAAAATAAGTTCCACAACAGCAGGGGCTGAATTGGGTATATAAGATTTGTTCGTTATGCTTAATACATAGCAAATCTATGACTGCATTGAATTCTGCCTGATTCAGCATTGCCATGACTGTTGGTGTACTTTTCTTTGTTTATTGGAAAAATATTTTGTGGAAGATCTGAAGTTTTAGTGGCTCAGCTGAAGGATTTTATTTCTTCACGACACAGCACCAAGGTTAGATGTATGGAACTGAGTGATGAGATAAATGTGGCTATCTTGTTGTCTGACCGGGGTTACTGGAGTATAAACTTTCCCAAATCCAATAAAAAGCAGGACAGAGCTGCTAATGCTGGCCTAAACTCTGACAGCATCCAGTTCAGGCTACTAAAGTGTAGAGAAGTACAACACAGTGGATGTGCTAGTCCTGAACGGGCCTTTGAAAAAAAAAAATTAGAAGGAACCTGCATATAGGTTACTACTGTAGGTAGTGCATGTAGCCAGGCATGCCAACATTGGCATCTTACTTTAGAACAGAAAAACACACAGTTTAATTAATCCCTTTTACTTTGTTTCTTGTGGTTGTGGAGTTATTGGAAAGGGCATTAAAAAATACATAGTCCTCTAATCTCTTTAAATACTGAGTATCTGTTTTACTGAAGCCCCAGGAGACATCGCTTCAGCATGTGGACAAATTCAAAACATGCCAAACCTGCCATGCCAAGCTATGGTTGCTAAGCTACGACTGGACAAAAACTGGGATGGGTTTAGAGAAACGATTCATTACATGTGTATCTATTTTTAATGGCATATGTTAGATTCCATATGGTTAGTTAAAACTCACATCAGTGCTTTTTTAAAATATCTTTGATTCAATCTGAATTGTTCTGTTTCATGTTCAGTTTCTATAATCTGACTTTATGATGCTCACATCTCTTCCTCTCTGTTACTGCAGGACCATCTGTCTCTTTTAGAGTCCAGTCGTGGCCTCAAATCATGGATGTATTACAGGAGCTGGACAGGACTCTGCTGCTCAGCCTTACAGCCAATTTTCCCCCTATTAGGCCACTTGTGGTATTGCAGTGAAAAATCACCTTGCGGCCCAAACAGTATGTCCCCCATAGACCACCATTGTAAAGAGACATTGATAAAACTGTTGACAGGACACTTTGAACTGTAAACAAGGTCAATTATGACTCTTTCTATTATGAATTTTTGATTCAGGTTTTTTAAATATTTTTAAAAGTTACCTCAAGCTGAGAAAAGCAATTTAAAAATATGTGACGTCATCATAATATAAAGTCTATGGGCTGAGCAGGAACTGATGGATGGGGCCGGCAGGGTAAACACTACTGCAAATACTCAGTGGGCTGCATAATTCTGGAATTAAACCTGGAAGCGACAAACTTTTTGGCATATGCACCAGATGAGCATTTCTCATTGGACTGAATAAGCTCCATTTTCAGTCCAGGATCAAGCTCTTGTAATACATCCATCCCTGAAACGTGCAAGTGCAGCAGCGTGTTGCTGGTATTGGCAGTGACGCAGCCAATCGGCATCAACTAAGGAGAGTCCTAGTCAGTGTCTGGTCGATAATTGGGGAAAGCCCTGACTGCACCACTGGGGTCATACTCTGCTTCGTGTCCAGAGAAAATGAGATAGAGAGAGGGACATGAAGTGGACGGGAGGACATAATTGAGTCATTAGTCCTTCAATGTAAGTGTCAGAGCATGATGAACATGAGGTGAGATACAGAGAGGCGCCGGTAATGAAAAGGAGACAGAAAAACACAGAGTGGTACTGTAAGAAAGGAATTTGTCCACAATGCGGCAGTGTTGCGGACAAGAAACAGAAGCAAATGACTGTTCCTGACTCTAAATGCTTATGGTTACCATGGCAACCACAACATGACATATTGCTTTATTCTGTTTTTTTCTCTCTCTCTTTTGCAAACTAGATACGCCCACACAATAAAGGGGTGAATGTTTCTTGACTGTCTTCTTTCATTTGGACATTAGGCAGGCAGTGTGTATATGTGTGAACGTGTGTGTGCATGGATTTTCATTTGTCATGGGAAGTGACACGACAAAAAAAAAAAAAAAAAAAAGGCAGAGATGAGTACAGGTTGAAGTCAGTAGGGTGGGACAGGAGCTCCCTGGAGAGATGGGAAGACCTGGTTAGATGTGGAGTGATCTAAATGGACAGAGATGGAGAGATGTTCGGGGACTTGAGGAGAGGAGGAAGGAGACAAAGAAGCAACTGAAAATCTTTTACCTTCTCAAGCTCTACCGACAGCCAGGGCTGGGTAAAGAGCCCTGAAATGAATGGGTGAATAAGGAAGCAGAGGGACTAGACATGGGGGAAGGTGGAGGAGGAGAAGACCGGGGAGGAGGGGGGAGTTCATGATCCATCTTCTAGCACCTGACACCAGATCAATACTCACTGAACCACGCCAAAGCGCCCACATCTTTCCGCATCTCTCTCTCTCACTTTCCTGCTTGCTTTCTATCTCGATCTCTCTCCTTCACTCATCTCCCCAATTCTTTCTTCCTCTTTTCCCTTGAGTCTGTACCTCTGACCTACCTTACATCGTTCCCTCCAAACAGATAGACGGGCTGCTATCCATCTTCTTACATGGGTTTTTGAAGGCTGATACTGATGTCAGTGATCTCTGAAGCTGCAGGTAGCTGCTTCTTTGTTACTGCTATGGAAAATCTTCAAATCTGAAGAATGTAATGTCTGGCACTTTGAAAAGGTCTAGAAACAGCATACGACTACAAACCACAGCAGAGTTATACTCAGCTCATATGATTTTTATTAAGAGCTTAATAGCAGCCCGATTTATCAGTCCAAATCCTAAATGCTGCAGCCCTCGCATGACCTAAAACTGTTTTTCCTCTCTGATTTATGTTGTTTTTCAGCTAAGAAAGGGCTAAAAGGTTGGGAAAGTGGATTCTGCTAATAGCTGCTGAAACAGCTGAAGACGAGCATAAAAATAGTTTGGGCTTTACCGTGTTCCTGCAGTGAAAAATGACATTGCTCACTTCTCCTGAAATTCCCTAATTATATTTTCCATGTTCCACATTTCAGACATAAAAACTTTGCACTTCCTGTAGTCTGTGCACAAACTCTGAACTGGCTATGTGAAAAAAGTGTGTATTATACTCAGTAATTAAACATGAACTATATTGATACATGTTAACCTTTTTGATTTTTTTTTAAATTTTTTTGCTTTGTTAGCAAACTCACCATCAAGCAAAGCAACTAACCTTAATGTTAACTTTTCACTGCTAATGTAAGCCTTAACTTAATGTGTTAGGCTGATGGGGGGAATTCAAATCAATAGAGGGACGTAAGTAGCGTGTAAGTATCTCCCACTTTTCTCAAAAGTAGCTGTCCTATCAGCATTACAGCCACCAAGGAGCTGAGTGGACATTCACCATTTAAACTGTATTTACCAGACTGAATGATGCCTGAAAAGACATTTTTAAGTAGGCTCCATGAGGAGTATACAGGAAGAGAAGTGCATTGCTTTTATTTATTGATTCATTGATTTTTTTGTATATTACTGTGATTTAGAACCCCCTCGAAAACATGATGGTAAATCTTGAGAGGTTAAAGAATTTCCAATATATTTTATTTTCTCATGTGCTACAGTGGGTACAGGAAATAATATGAAAAATATGCCTATAGTGGAATCAAAAAGCTCATGGGAGCCGTGGTCAGTCTTTATAGATACATGCAACACATAAAATGCGAGTTTTGTGTGATTTAAACAGCTGACTGTGGAGATTACGCTTCACTAAGCATTCCAAAGAGAGAGAAAAAATAGATTTTGAGCGAGAAAAAAAAGTGTGAGTGTTTGTGAGTGCGTGTGTGGTTGAAGGGGGGCAGGGTACCATGGTGATGCGGGTCACATCCGCAGATCTTTGAGTCAGTGTGGCCAGACAGATTTGATAAAATGCAGCGTGCCTGTTCCGTGAGATGAGCGAATGACAGATGTCAAAAATGGACAGTTCAGTGAGTTTATCTACCATCCGAAGCTACACAGACAGGAAGGGAGAAAGGAAACATTTACCATGACCAGATAGAATCCAAATTGTTTCTTATTCGATTTCACCGTCTGATGCATTATAAAGTCCACATCTACATAACTCCCTCAGTAGAGAAAGAGTCAATATTTTCGGACACAACCAATGTCTTTGTAAATGTGAAAATACAACCAGCTGTTCACCGTCACTTTGAGCCAAGAGCTAAGGACCTCCAGTATTGTTGCCAGGGGTTGTGTTACCTCCTGTTGGCTCCTTTCTGTAACCAGCTGCAAATGACCCACAGTTAATACCTGGTTCAAATTGGTGTGTGTGATTATCTGCTAGGTAATTCATCATAGAATATGTTTGCATATCCTGACAGACTGATTGATATGTAGAAAGAATAGTAAGAAGGACAAATGAGACGGAGCACAGATAGAGTATAAGGACACAAAGCAATAGTCTGTGCCATCTTATGTCATTTCATAAGGCAGCAGATGCGCCATCAAATTCAATTAACAGCTTAGCCCCCACCGAATGACACTGGCTTAGCCTGCACCAGAATGACATCAGGGAAAATTGACTTCTTTTTTTTGTTTAATGGAAATCCCTGTAATGTTTTCACTCATCCCAGACTGACACAGGCTTCCGCTCCCTGCCACTCACATCTTACATATTACTGGTGTAATGGACTGGCAAGAATTGATTATGAAACCCAATAGGAAAAGATCATTTGATTAGTAGTGGCAACCCCCCAGGAAACTCAATTATTTCTAACACATGGGAGACACCCCACAAACCTGCTAACCTAATGAAAGGTAATCAGTTAATAATCAGTATCTTAGAAATTGTATTGAAGCAGATAAATCTAGTTTCAATCCCATCAACCAAACTAAAATCAATGTGCTGTCCAGAAACACTGGCCAGTCACCTTTCAACTTGTTTGATCTGACATCTGATTCATTTCAGATTTGTGATCTGTATTGATTTTTACGATGCTATCCATCCATTGGTAACTGTTTGTATGATTAAAAGTACGATTTAAAAAAAACAAAAACAATCTTAGCCACACATATGTGACTATAATCTGCAATTCAAACACCCTGTCAAAAGTTGAAAGTCAAATGAACAGGCTGCTTCATTAACAGTGCAAGAAAACATTTATGTTCACATTAATACAGACAGCAGCTGTAGATAATTCATATACACTGTTTCCTAACCTGGAGGTATTGTATAGCACCAGAACAGTGGATTTACTTATTAAGAACTATTTAAATTGTACCATGTCAAGGTGAATTTATGTTCTTGTATCTATAATCTATGTATCTCCAAATGTGGTGTGATACAGTTTACGGCTGATATAAAGTATTTCAAGCAGAAAATTGGAGGTGCCCCTTTATCCGCAAGCAATACAGATGAAGAGGGGCTGAGGTATAATAGTGGTACTGTGGCAGCCGACTGTAGTCTTCTGTCTGTCTGGGGAAGACATGTCAGCAGTCTGATCCTGCCCTGAGAGAAATCATACCAACATGAAAGCATGTTCTTACACTGTCATTTTATCCTTTTTCATTTTCTTTCTTTTTTGTTAACCCTGTGTCTTATCCGAGCTCGTTCTCATTCCCTTGGTGTCAAATATCGACGCATTGCCATCAGATGCCGAGGGGTGTTGAACAAGTGTTGGTGTTTGACGACCTGGGATGAAAACCTTTTGCTTATCCCCAGCAAGACAGACAGAAAGTAAGAGAGAGAAATAAAGATAGAGAGAAAAAAACCCTTTGTGTTTTCCAACTAAAACTGTTAAAGTTTCAAGAATATGTATTATGATGTGGAAAGGCTTTATGTAATACTGCAATGTACTGTGGGAGCTTAAAAAGACAAAAAAGAGAGAACAAGTAAGCCACAGTTACAGATTCAGACAATGGAGAAAAATAATGACTGTAGTATTGATCAATGGGAATACTGATTTTATGTCTCTACATAAATGTGGACATATTATTAAATTATTGATTGATTCTCTCACAGTCATGGTTGTCTTGTTTCCACATCTAGCTATTCATTCTTGTTTTGCCTGATAACACCAACGTCCGTTAAGAAGTGGAACTGAACTTCAAGATAAAAGACAGAGTTTAATACATTTTCCAATAAAATATAATTACATTGAGAAAAAGTTTCAATTTGACAGACATAAAGTAGGATGGGAAGAAGGGGAAGGAAGTGGGGGATAGAGCCACCGGAAGAAAAGCAAGCCTACAGCTCTGCTAGATTGAAGATGGGAATATGTGTTCAGTGACAGGATGGGGTCAAGGGTCGGTGCGACAATGTCACCACGACCCCCCGCGCTATATCTGAGGAATGCTGAAGACGGGGCTATGTGTCTGTCTCTGGGGAAAAGGAGAAAGGAATGGACAGACGGTTTAAGACAGCATGGATGCATCGGCCGTCCATACATGTTAGCATCAAAGCACACTGAAGTGGATAATGGACATGTTGGTACTACCATACTGTTTCTCTGGGAAGAGTCAAACTTGAAAATAAAATATCAAGTCCAAATCATTTCAGACTCTTATATTTCTCCCTTGACATCCCAAGACTAGATTCAAATAGATGCTAACGTTTAGCTTGTTTTCCAAACATGAACACACATGTATAGGAGTAGCACAAAAGAATCAAGTCAGAAATTATTTAAAAGGAGTTACAACACAACATGTGTAGCCTGATACTAAACTATGTTATAAACCTGATGTTGTATTCGTTCACAGTGCTTCTGTTACCTCACTCGTATGACAAGCTAACGTAACTGTAAGGTAGGTGTACTTTACGAAGTTCACTAATAGCCTTACCATTATCTACTTTTTCCAATTTGGTGTCAAAACCAAAATGCATCCATTCCACACATTACTTCTCAGATAGTTTGGTATCATGATTGTCTGTTCAGTACAGCTCAATAGTTTCACACTGCATTTAACGTTAGCAAAGAAAAACACAATAGCCTATTGTTGTTGTCCTCATCATTGTTCATTTTGAATGTGAATAGTTTGCATAATTGTTTTTATCCTGCATTCAAATAGCTCTTCTTGTGGCTAAAGAATATGATAAAAGTTTTATCTGCTTTTATCTAGAGAATTCTTTTCTTGTCATCCGGGTGGTTACGTTTGTTACACTCTTGTTACACGTTTGCTAGGAGCGGTGATCATTCCTTATTTGTTTTCATGTCAAGTATGCCACCTCATTCACTTGTCTCTATCTCACATTTCACTTGAACACGAGTCATGAAAAACACAAACATAAGGCTGGAACACACACACACACACACACACACACACACACACACACACACACACACACACACACACACACACACACACACACACACACACACACACACACACACACACACACACACACACACACACACAAGTATGTATGCACATGCCTTTTCCCTGTATTATGCCTCCATTTAGTGAATAATGTATGAGTTGTCTGCTAGTGTGTTTCTCTGACAGATGCTCTCTTCTGTCACTCATCCAGCACTCAAATACCCCCGCCTCCCACCGCACCACTCCCCAACAATCACTCATATGGAAATGTCCAAAGGTCACACAAGGGCACAGCGGAGACAGTATAGTTGCTTCTGCACTTAAAAAATGCTGTTCCATTTACCTCAAACATCACCATGGCTGATTTACAGCACAATGACTCATATTCATGCTTAATGATAGCCAGTTGAGGCCAGGAGAAAAGGCTTTATTAAGTGGATATTGCTCACACAAAGCATAAGAGAGACACCATCATGTTGCCAACTCGGCTCTCCTTTTAAGTCGGCATCAGTGGAACTTATCAGAGCTCTGGAAATCAAGATGAGAGGCTGGAATAAGAGCCTTTTGGAAATAAGAAATCTGCTGGCGGTGAGCACAGCCGTGTAATTTCCTCTCCTGACTCTCCGAGGCTCTGCCTATCACCACCATTGATCTAGTGTGTCTAGGGGATCTCTCTCACTCGCTGTCTCTGGTCTGTCTGGAAAGAGAAACCAAAGGAGGAGAGTGGGGGAGGGAGGGGAAAGAGAAGAAGGAGAGCAGCAGGAGGAGGGACGAAGCGCGGAAGATGAGATGAAAGGCAAGTGGGAAGTGAGGATAAACACAAGACTTGAAAAGAAGGGATGGGATGGAGGGAATGCAGGGTGAGAGAAAGGGTGATCGCTTCCTCAGCTGCACTGTGGATATAAAACTTCTTCTGCTGTTTCTTGTTTCAAACCCACCCATGCCTTGGTCATTTCCCTCCAACCTTGATGACTTAGCCTGCGGCGAGTACATAATGAATGTTACTCCTCTCTCCCTGGACCACAACACATTGCAGGGCAATTTATTCCCGGTGAGCACAAGGGCGTAAGAGTCACACAGCCAATACACAGTAAAGCTAGTGGGTGATTTGGGCTCTTAGTGTCCCATTAGGTGTGCATCCAGCTGGGGTGCTCTCTCCCACCACATATTGCAGTGTGAGAACATTAGCTCATCGAAGTGAAGCTGACAAAAATAAAGGGCTAATTCAGACACGCACTCACTACTGCCCTCTCATTCTCCTCCTGCCATTGCTGTATCATAACAGATTAGCTGTATTAGCAACGCCGCTGAAGGAAATGATGGCGATTTGCACGGCTAGGACTGATATCCGTGAAGATAATTACAGCTGAAGCATTTTATATTCATGTACTGTTATGATCCAGGCATGCTGGCTGTAAATATGTCTTCAGTGGTAATGTTCTCCCTCCTGAAAAATGCAAGGTACACAGTCATCCATGTCAGTGGAGTCAGTGCCTTGCAGAATGGTATATCTGCTGATCAGCTGGTCTGTTTACTTCCCACATGTGGATTTTAAAACTAATTAATGAGTCCCAAAAGTCACTTCTCTGGTTATGAGTACACAATATTCCAATGTACCGTCATCAGTTCTCAGACAGCTGGAGATTTTTGGGTCACCATAGACAGCATTGTGTTTTGACAAATTCTTTTTTAACCTAAATTAATGTATTATATTTTCCCCACAAAAAACTTTTCAGCTACTCTTCCATGTCACAATAGATGCATTTATAACAATAAATGCCAAAATGTATAAACTGAATTGATGCTGCCTTATGTACCTTAATTTATATTGACAGCTAGATTTTCAAACAGCGTTTTCTTGACATGTGTCCACACCAGGTGTTTTTAGCTAAGTTCTGCAAATTTCTCTGTCAACAGTAAAACATCCAAACAGGTAATTCGCCCTGACAAGCAACTGAGACACAGAAAAACAGCAGTTTTGTTCTATTTCTGCAGCAGCTTCCTGACATTGTGTTTATTGCAAGAAGATTGCAACAATTTCAGCGTGAGAAAAAATTGAAGATAGCTACGCTTAACTCTAAGTGATATACCAAAGTAGGCAATAAAGAAAACACTTGCATGAAGCCGTTCACCATCGTTGTTACTGTCATTATGTTTCTTCTTCTTCCTCTTCCAATGAAAAGCCATGCTTCTGACATCATCTATTTTGTCACTGAGGTGATGGCATTTCTACAAAGCTCTGTTTTCCCTGTACACCCTTCCATGCTATGCTGGTGTTTTTCACTCACTTAGTTTTTTGGAAAAGCTTCTTTTTCAGGAGAGAAAAAACTAGTTTTAGTCTTGGTGGACGGCCAAAATGGAGAGAAAGGGACAGGCTTACAAATTTAGCCAACCCAGTGTGGACATAGTCTAAGATGGATGTAAAACCGCACTCATTTTGAAAGAATGAGTGGAACACACCATACACATCCAATAGACAGGGACCAAAATTAGCATTAATTTGAAGTCATATACCAACCAAAAAAACTCTAATATTCACACTCCGTTTAGTTTACTTTTTGTCATCTTAAGAACTCATAAGAAACATATCTTGACCATTAGCCTGCTCACAAGTTAGGTGCTAACTTTGCCTGCTAACTCTGCTGTTTCATGCTGGGCAAAACACACAGGTAGCTTACAGTGAGTTTATCAGGCCTTTTGAATAGAAAATAGCTGCCTGCCCTGGATGGAAACAAGGTTGATTAGAGCTGTTAGAGTGAACCAGCGCACTAAAACCAAAACAATGAGTTGAAAGACATTGAAATGCTCTTTAGAGCTGAAGAACTTGGCGGTTATTATCAAAAGGTTTGTCACCACAAATAATCTGATCCTTTTCACATTACACACAGTCATTTGACCCATTGTTCAAATTAAAATAAAGTTCAGGGGAGCTTTAAAAGGCATATAAACAATTAATCATGCAGTGTAAAACTGCTGCTTTACTTACTACACATTCAAACTTTGGAGCGTGTTACATTTCAACCCTTACAGCAATCAGTGATGTCACAGCAGGTGCGTTACCTTTGATAACCGATGAAAGACCCCCTGCTCTGACTTTACTGATTAGGGTGTGGTGAAAAGTTTCAACCCAGCGAGACCACTGCAGACACAGTTTTCTGCTCTGTGTGAGTCTGTGTTGAATATTTTGTAATGAAGCAGTTGTTCATCTAGAGATCAACTCTCTCCAACACTTTCTGGATTAAAGAACATTTTTATTCACGCTCACTTAGATTGAAACTGATTTTTACTCATCCTTTTCGTGTTTGTAGTAAATTTCTGGGTTGAATAAAGGTTAACCAAGTAAAGCGTAATCATGTCACATGTGATTTTCAGCCAGCCGAAGGAAGTTGTGTGGATGCCAGGCCGATGTTGGCATGGTAATCAATCAGATGGGTGTGGAAAATCATTGTGATATGTTATTATTAGAACAAAATAGCCAATTTGTCACTCCATTATGCAAACACACTTGTATGCACACAGACACAGAGGTAGTCTCTTTCAAAGCTGCTTTTGTGCTGCAGTGTACATGGTGTTGTTTGCATAGCAGAAATGAGATCATTCATGAAGCCCCCAGGGTCACATTTCCTCAAGAGAAGGGTGAGAGGAAAACAGGGATGAAAAGAGCTGCAGCATTCACAGACTCTTAGAGAGAGAGAGAGAGAGAGAGAGAGAGAGAGAGAGAGAGAGAGAGAGAGAGAGAGAGAGAGAGAGAGAGAGAGAGAGAGAGAGAGAGAGAGATGGAAAGAGAGAGGGAGAGTTGTGTATGTGTGTGTGTTTTTTTATCTAGCTGATGAAAGAGGAAGGAGGGCAAATGCGTGTTTGGAGAGTAAAGCAAGAAAATAGATAAGAAGGGGGAGGGACGTGACACGCAAGAGGAACTCAGGGTGGACTTGGGAGGGAAGATGATGCCCCGTTGCATTTTTATCAGGTCTGTGGTTGAGTCGCCATGGGGATGGATGCACGGTGCAGACATGGTTGACCGTGCAAGGACAACTTGTCACCTTATCACTCTGTCTTGCCCTTTCTTGCTCTTTCCCTCCAGCTTTCATGTCTGTTTTCCCTCTTTTCTTAAAGCCCTCTGTGTCCTTCTCCTCTACAGCCTGAAGCAAATACACAAACTAATGTAGAAGTCACAATGCTGCTGGCCTTCAACCAAACATCCTCTGCAACAAAAAGAAAACTTCAGCAAACATCCACATTCGAGTGTGTTTTTCCGGATCCTACAGTGTCTTCTATTAAATGTCAGAGCACCTTGATGTTGATATCTGAATGCAGTGTTTCAAGGTTTCAAGCTAGTGAGAACGCTGATTATTGGATGTGTTTCTGCTCTCAAGCAACCTACATAGTTGATTTGCAGGTCAGGCTTGAATGCCTTTAATTAAGAAGTCTAATCATGCAATAGGGTTTGAGTATTCTCTGTAAGTACTTCTCAGGCCTTGAAATTGAGTTAAAAACAGACTGAATGTAACGTGATTGCCCCCTTGTGGTTACATATGGCTGCTCTCAGATGTTAAATAACTTGCACAATATGTATTGGTTGAAGCTCAACAAGGACCTCGGCTTAACTCGTGTATGTTAACTTAAGGAGTCCTACTCAGCAAACTGTACTACTGTAACTGTAATAAAACTGTGTCTTTTGGTCCTTACTTGAGCCTCAACTACCCAAAAAACAGTTTCACCCCAATTAACAGGGACCTAAAACTCTTAAAGTGACAGTAATCTATGTCACTGTATTAATAGAAAGCTTAAATAATGTTGCCTTTTACAAAATATCATACTTACATCAACATGATTAAATAATTATAAGCTGACCTGAGCTAATTTATTCAATGAAATCAATCACTATTTAAACTGTTAACTGCACTTATTAACGGATCTACATTACACTATACACATTATATTAGATGCGTGAGGTATTGCACCAATAAGTACTTGGAACTTGGAAATGTTGAAACCACAACTTCTGTCCATAACTGATGAACCATATCACAAGCTCACACTTCACTTTTTTTCCTCATCTCTGTTACTCTTTTATCCTTCACTTATCACAAGTCCTCCCCACATGTGTGAGGCTTCTCACCCTGTCTGCAGCCAGGCTTCATCACCGTATTCATTCGGCTGGAATCAGCAGCACTAGACTACCCTGAGGTTACAAGAACCACCTTATCATTCCAACTTTCTGATTAAAGTCCTCCTCTGTCTCTGGCTTTGAAGTCAGTAATGATATTCAGTAGACCTGGACGACACCGTATGAGAATTATAATGAAGGTAAGATTTCAGATTGGTTCGTGGATTGAGAGGAAATGTCACTGTATGAATGTAATCCAAGGCATCTAGATTCTTTTTGTTCTTTTGCACATACTGAAGATAAATAAAAGAAATACAATTTAAACACACAGCAAACAAACACACATATTATGTTGATAGAAAAAGGGATGAACACAGTATCATTAAAAATACATAAAATAATTGTATGCTAAAATTAAATAATGTAATGTGAATGTGCCTGACTACACATGGTTGGAGGATTTATGTGATTTACATGTAAGCCAATAATGGGTCAGTTGAAGAAGGTAAATTAAATTATTGTTAATATTAGGAAATATTACAAGAAAAGGACCATGAATACATATGATTTAAAACACAGCTCTTTTTACTAGACATTTTTGACAAATTACCCAAAAAACAACCTCAAAAATGATATTTGCCATGCTATTGAACCTAAAATACACTAAAATGTGGTCAATGAAGAGGAGGTAAACATTAATATGGGGAGCGTTTTTGTGTGTGCATTCATTAAACAAATGACAAGAGCATTGTTAATTTGTGCACTTGAGTTCCCCAGAAAAATGTAAATAATAGAACAAAGAAATCTTGTCATACCCAATAAAAAATGAATGTGTAGACATGTGGACTACATTAAACACTGTAGTTTTACAGCCACATTTCAACAGCGTCATTAAGTCCAGGATGAAGCTGCTCAGAAATGTAATTGTTTCCTGTCAGTGAATCATATTAGTGGTGAAAAGTTACTATGTACAACTCTGAGACACTTGTACTTCACAATGACCATTTGATGATACTTTATATTTACAACATGACCTTTCAGGGGGAAATATTGGACTTAACAGCTATAGTATTAATAATGTATTGTTTATGTGTAATAATATATTATAATATACTGTAACACTCACGACTTTTCCCCCTCATGTATGTTAATGTGGTGGACAAACTATTAGGATTACCTTTCAATATAATACACTCCAGTACACCACTATCACCACCATCTACACCCTTAAGAATTAACATAAAGTAGAATGAATACCTTTCTGACAATGTCAGCTAAAACTGCATGGACTGCTTTTATATATTGCACCTTTTTAGTCTTCCTTATGTCAACATTCACCCGTACACACACACACACACACACACACACACACACACACACACACACACACACACACACACACACACACACACACACACACACACACACACACACACACACACACACACACACACACACACACACACACACACACACACAAAGAGGCAATTCTAATATATATTTCTAAAGTATTTAAATATATATGTACTTACTTTTGATGCTTTAACTATATGTCGATGATACCACTACTCCTACATGAAGGAATTTGACTTGTAATTGAGTATTTTTACAGTGCGGTTTTGCCACTTTTGCTCTCCCACCTCTGCCACATTTAGACTTCAGCATTGCCATCTGCAGGCCGTATGAGAAAATGACATCTTAGTTCAGTGACTTCTCACTCTGATTGGTAGGTGGCAGCAGATACCTACATCTGAGAACATCTGCGCTTCACCCAGAGACTGCTTTCCACTGCTGTTTATGGTAGCAATTATGGAGTCATTAAATCTCAAGCATCCTCCTCAGCTGTGGGGGCAGACTATTATCTGTAGATCAATAATATTATGTGTGCATGTGTGTGTATGTGTGTGTGTGTGTGTGTGTGTGTGTGTGTGTGTGTGTGTGTGTGTGTGTGTGTGTGTGTGTGTGTGTTTCCATGTAGATATGCTCATGGTGAGAATGTGAGTAGAAAAGAGAGACTGTGAGGTTGACTGCGAGTAATGGACCATAATTAGGGGTGAATGTTTACACACACACACACACAGACACACACACAGACACACACACACACAACGGGCACACATGTAATAGCCTGAGGTAATTTGGCGGCACTAAATGAGATTATCAGTAGCGAGGTGATTAATGAGCATCCCTACTGCAGAGCCTTATAATCAACAGTCACCACTCTGCTGTGATACACACTAGCTGGAGCTCTGCTCAGGTACATGATACCCTGCACCCGCTGCTAACATCAGCTTCTCCCCACCTCATCACCGCACCAGGACAGGAGAACTATCAGGTGAAATCTGAAGTGATCACTGGGGTGCCAGAGCAACTTTTCATTGCACTAGTGAGTCCTGACTGAGTATGCACACACACATATGCAGCATTGGTGGATTTAAATCAGGTTTTTTTTGTCGTTTTGAGGGTACAGGTTAAATGAAACTTGATCAGTGTGGTGAAATGTGATATTTTCTGGTATATTTATTAATCAAAATGCATCTAAAATAAACAGCAGCACTATATTCTTATGTTAGTGTTCCTTAGAGCTGCTACATGAAATACTGTTACATGAAATAAATTCAATTCTGAAACACCAGCATCATAACTATGAAATAAAACCTCAACATAATATTTTACATAGTGTGAATTTGTCAAAATATGCAAACAAAAGGATTTTTTAAATAAATATTATTACAAATGGATAAGAAGAACTATATTTTATGTTTTGTGTTAGAAGCAAATCATGAAAAAGAATTAAAAGACTTCTTAAATAGTAAATGAATGTAATCTGCAATACATTGATCATATTTTGATGTTTTTAATCATGAAAGATATAATCAAAATTGTCAATTTATATGTTAAATGTGACGTCTGGCAGCATTAAAACCATGCATGTATTAGAGGTTTGCATTTTAAGGAGCCACCTAATTCCACATGGTGCACAAAGTATTAAATATGCTCAACAGCCTTCTATTTTATTCTCACCTCCTACTCAGCGGTGGACAGAGCTGTTTCCACCACCCCTATGTGCAGACACCTACATCAGATAATGCTCTCTAAGTCTCTATAGCGAACTGTTTGAAGTAGCTCCAGTGAACTGCAGCCCTCCCCCAGCCTTCGCCTCTTGTTCTGGGAGAGCTGTGCAGTGTGTGTGGGGTGACGGGGTCAGGGTGACTGGGTCCCCTCCATCTCCATATAGGCTGTAGGCTACAGCTGCTCCTATGAGATTGGTACCTCAAACACACAGACTGTGCCTTAGATGTCCCTGCATGTATGTGTGTGCGTATATATGTGTGTGTGTGTGTGTGTGTGTGATAAGGGCCAGAGGATAGAGACATCTTTATGGTGTAGAAGTGGGAGGATTATCCCATCACCTCTGTATTAAATACAAAGACAGGGATGGTAGGCCAGTTAACCAGGTACTGCAGCACCCACCCTGACTGCGACCTTTCACCTTTACCACAGCAGACCTGGATCCTCACTTTTAAGAACCCTCTCATCACATTCACACTGCTGTGCTATATACAGTCCTAGCATCATATATTTGCTACCAATTTCTAATAATGAGGGGTTTCTAAGTTGTACCAAATGGTTTTAATAATGAACAATAATTATTGAATAAACAAGTAAGTCTGGTGATATTCTCTTTTTTTTTTTTTATTATTCTGTGAAAATATTAAACTAACAATGAGTTGATCATAATAATAAGTATTGTCTGTGTATCCGAAGCCTGGTAGATTTATCCCTCTGTGCCTCTGAGCTCCATTGTTGCTTAAAACAATTAAAAACACATCAGTGAGCCTCACTGTTGCACTGTGTGACGTTCTCCTTCATTAAAATAAACATGGGCACTGTTGTTTTATTTTAAGTCAATCCCACACTGTCCTGGTGCCATAAATAGTCGATTCCACACCCAAATGTGTATTAATCCGCAGTTGAAAATAGTCCCCAACAAATCAATTATTTACTCCTGTTTGAGGGAGATGATTTAACCGAGTTTGATGTCCTCATTAGAGAGGTTTATTTGGGGCTGAGTGCCACAGACAGGGAAGGAAAGTTGAAAAGCATGGAGAGACGGAGTAACACATTGTTGGTTTTAGACTTTTCATGGGATTTGTTGACAGTAAAAAAAATATCCTTTTATGATTTTACAGATTTTCTTTTAATGCATTTTTAAAAAATAATACACTATTGTATTAGCAGCTTTTGAATTGCCAGGTTTTGAAAACCAATACTCTTACTTTCACTACCAATCCATTAAGTGTTAATAATAGATTTGTTAACCATTTATAAAGGATTTATCCCCTACAAATTATAATTCCTTCATAAAATATGACCTTAAAAGGTCTTACATATTATTTTATGCATGTGGTTCATATTCTTCTTAATATGAAAATGAGCAATTCATTATGAACTGTTGGCACAAATAGAAAGACCATTCTTTGATGTGAAGCTGGTAAAGAAAAATGATCACAGATTTATTATATTATATTTCAAATAACTTCTTTTGCTGTTTTATCCTCATGAATAGAGGCACAATCTCATCAAATGTGAATCAATGCAGTATGACGAATCAAATCCCACAATACCCACAATACTGTAAATAAATAAATTTGTATTGATGAAAACATTAAACTGAGGCCAATCTTACATTGTTGAAAACTCATTATTTCAGTTTTCCCTAAACACTGCTGACACCACCGCCACAGTTTCCAAACCTTGCTGGCCTCCTGCACAAAGTGATCCCAGCTACAGAACACAGAGTGCGACTATGTGACTGTGACTATGTGTGTGTGTGTGTGTGTGTGTCTGTATTCTCCACGTTTATCACCTCAGCTATCAGCACATGACTAATATTTACCCTGACCTCATCACTATTCATCTGTTGATGCCTCAGTGCTGCTGGGTTTGATTGTTTATCATCCTAAATAAACATGTGGTGTTAAACAAAAGAATGCATACGGTAGGAATATGAAACGCTCTCCTATTTCTTTCTGAATCAGTAACATGTGAGAGTGGAGGCGCCCGGCGGTGACTGCTGTCCACACAGGAAATCTGCTGATGCCTGTGTCTTCCTAAATCTGTTCAATATGCCTCCTTAAATCACAAAGTGACAATCTAATGACACAGCGCATCATTGTTAGTGTCACTGCACAAATATGTGCTGCTGCATGTTGTTTATGGTTGAACTTTGATTGTTTGATCCTTCTCTGGTGAAAGTCAGATTATGAAATAATAGTGTGCTGGATTCGGTGCGCTGCTCCGATGGCTCCACTATTTCCTCCTCCAGCTCTGCCTTCGTGGAGATTGCCATTTAAAGCGGTTGAATAATTGAGGAGTAACATTTGCGTCAGTCGTCCTGGGGTGTGTGTATGTGTGTGTGTGTGTGTGTGAGAGAGAGAGAGAGAGGGGGAGTGAAAGAGAGACTTCTTAGGAGCAGGTCAGCCATGCACACACACCTGCTGGAGTGGCTCATATATGCACCGCTCATTCAATACTAACTAATGCTTCAGTATGTCTGTAGAAAATAACACATTACTATAGAATATACACCTAATACTACCTTTTTCTTTTAATGGCTAACAGTAAAATGACATTTAATTAACATCTTTATCAAACAACAAGGACTGTAAAAATTAATTTTTGCTAATAACTCATATGAAATAATAGCTGCCATTATGTTATTATTATTATCTTCTATTGTCGTTCGAATCCCATGCAAAAACCAAAACCACCAATGTGTGGTGCGACTCTCTCCCTACTGTGTCTGTCTGTGGCCTTCAGCGCCAACCCCCCTTTTTCCACCTTAACACATTCATCTTTAATAACTCAATATATATAGTTACATTTTTTAAATGGATTAAGCAATTTTTTTGAAAAAGCGTAATGCATTTGTCGGGGATCCAGCTGTGGAATCATACACACGGTGAGTATTTATGACAGCAGGACGGTTTATATGGGATCGTCTCAAAATAAACTAGCGCTCAGGTTCATGGTAATAAAAGAACATGTTATCCAGTAAAAGTGTGGCTCATTTACGAGTTTTGGGCAGAAGTTGGGGACTTTGGTAGAGTAATAAGCTATACCATGTTTTTAGAAGATTCTTAGTATCATGTTCAGCTTTATGTTTGCTTATGGCCTTCTATGGAATTTGTGTGTATATCAACAGGCTTTAAATTACAGATTGCAATTTACCAGATTATTGGTAATAAAAACATCACATAAATAAGAGCTACTTACTGCCTATTTATCTTATAACAATCTTTTTGATGGATTTCTACTAAGCACTGATTGATTCTGACTTAACATCACTGTTGCAGCTTTTTGACATGTGAGCCACAGCATACTTCTAAGCCGTTGGGAGAGGCATATTGGTATCAGGGGGGCGGTGCTTTTGTGGTTTCATTCTTATGTATCAAATGTAATTCAAAGCGTAAATTGCAACAATATAACTTGAATTTTTTCGGTTTTTCCTATCCACAAGCTCCCCTTTGGTGACATCATTAGGAAATATTGTATCAATTTTGATTGCTACGTTGACGATATACAGCTATTTATACATGTAAATCCAAATGACCATTCCCAACTCCTACATTTAAAGGCGTGTATATTAGAATAATAAGAATTAAAAAGAATGGACGTTTCGCTCTTAAAAGCTGAATTTTGATGGCTATATTATTTCTGAAAGTTCAACTATCAAAAAACCTTGGAGTGATTTTTGATTCTTGTCTTAAATTCCAGTTTAATATCAAGGCTATAGTGGTAAAACCGCATTTTTTCATTTTAATAATCTTGCCAAAATCTGACCAATCAGCGTGTGATGCTGAAACTCAAATCCAAGCATGTGTGTCTCCCAGGCTTGATTATCCTAATGTTCTTTTCTCTGGTCTTGTGCTACTAAAAGTCTTCAGCTATAGTCTTGACAAAGAACAGAACATCTGAGCATATATCACCCATCCTGGCCTCTCTTCACCGGTAAGCTAGAGGCCTTGCATAGACTTGCACCACCTTACCTATCGGAGCTAATTATACCATATACACCGGCATGCCCTTTTCATTCTCTCAAAGCAGCTCTCCTGGTCTTTCCTTACGTTCACAAAAAATCTGTTGTCTTCAGAGCATTAGCCTATCGTACCCCATTTCTGTGGAATGACCTTCAATTATATGTTAATGAAGCACGTTCAGTTACAATCTCTAAGTCAAGACTGAAAATGTACCTTTATTCTCTTCATAACAGCTTAACCCAGAACATAGTCACACCCATCACCTTTTTAACTTCCCTTTAAGTGTTTTTAATGTGGTTGTAATTTTTATCTTTTTATTTGCTTGCTGTATGTATTCTTTTTGATTGTAAAGTGTATTGAAACCAAGATGCATGATGATTCCTCACTTGAATTAAAACCAATTGATTGGAAATTGATTGATTGATTTAGATAGATATAAAAAATATCTAATACATTTTTCCCAGATCCCAATTTGAGAGGGATTTTGTTGCTGGTGATTCGGAAATGATTCATTCAGTAATGGGATTATTTCAAATTGAATATGATAATGAATTGAGGCCGTTGCACAGATCCCCCCTCAGTGACCTCCTTTTTCTCTCTGAATCCCAATTTGGAAACTGCTGCATGAGAATTGATTGAATCCAAAAAGCTTTTCTGTTCATTAGTAGGTGAATGCGCGCCGCCATTTTGTCCTTCTCTTGTAATAGTTCATAACCCTCACCTCTGAACCCCACCGTCTCAGAGGTAACCGAGGCCAAACCCCGAGGATTAATCCTCCAAATGGCTGCCTCGCCGCGCTGTTTATCCACTGACCTTTTATTAAAAAAGGGTTCCTAACCTGAATGAATACTGTTTCACTGGCAAACGCAGGCAGACCCAATTAATCAAAGCCTTGTGTGTGTGTGTGTGTGTGTGTGTGTGTGTGTGTGCGTGCGTGTGTCAGATTTCAGGCCGCACACCTCATGATGTGTTTTCACACTGTGCCGTGTTTCTTTAACCTCTGCTAGACTTCTCCAGGCCTCACCAGGAAAGGAATCACAACAGACTTAGGTTACACATGTCCTACAGGGTGTGTATCTGTAGATGTATATGTGTATGTGTGTGTGTACGCCGGCATGCCTGTGGGTGTGTGTGTACTTGCAAGACCCTCAATTTTAACAAGGATTAGCTCTATATTTTCCTTTCATCAGTTTTCTGAAGGATCCCCAAATATGTCCGAAATCAAATTGGGACAAGCGGCGCCCTGTGCGGATGTTTAGCCGGTAAAGCCCCTTTTACCTGAGTGGGTTTGAGGCTGTTGAACCTTCACTCAACAAGGGACAACACCCCTGCCTGCCCACACACACACACACACACACAAAGAGTCCGGATCTAGGAGCCAGACCTCCAAACTCTTCGAACTTTCGATTAAACCAGACGCTAGCTCACAGCAGCTCAAACAAGAGGCCACAGCAGACAGCAAGACCACCACTGGTGATGTAGAAAAAAGAAAAAAAAAACCACATAGAAGAAGAAAAAACACATGGGGCCTTGCACGAGTTTGCACAAACACACACACACACATATGGGCGGGGACATAGGTGCTGCTTTAGTTATTCTTTGTGAAATATACAGTTCAAAGCTGCAGGCAGAAGCTAAAGCCAAACAGTGAGCGTGCATAATGGCATTTCCATACCGTGTCACACAAATGTATATTCACAATGCAAACGCACACACGGGCTCAGAGATGTGGGGGCACTATAAGCAGCTCTTTATATCTCTCCCATTCAAATCGATTTGTTTACGGTCGGCTGCCAAAGGGACCAAATCTAACTGTTTCCCCTTGAATACATTAGATGGCGAGTGAGGTTGGGAAGTGATAATGACTTCCCCTGCTGCTCTCCCTCTCATCTCCTCGTCCTCTCTTCAACCCCTCCCTTCCTCCTTCCTCCTCCTTCCCCGTCCCATACCCCCCACCCCCACCCCCCCTTCTCTCGTCCCTCCATCTCCGTTCGTCTGCATCTGTGTCTCAGATGGGGATTTTGACTTGTACTCTTCTGATTGAAGCCGGACAGACTCCATCTCCCCCCCCCCCCTCCCCCCTCTCTCTCTTCTGTCTCTCAGTCCCAGGCACAGAACTGCTAAGTCAAAGCACTGGCGTTTTTGCTGCCTCTCTCTCTCTCTGTCTCTCTCTGTCTCTCTCTCTCTCTCTCTCTCTCTCTCTCTCTCTATCTGTCAGTCCTCTGAAGGAAAAGATCCTTTCTTTATCCTTCAGGCCAGGATGCTGTGGCTGCACACATCACATCAGGGCAGGGCGCTGAATAGCTGAGGGCCGAGAACTTCGGACACGTCATTTCAGTGCTTGGAAAACTGTTTTCGCGCCTTTAGTTTGTTCGGCTTAAACTTTGCTCTTAGGTACACTGCTCTGTTCAATTCAATTGTATTTATCTAGCACATAATCACAGTTTGTCTAAGTTAAAAAATCCCTATTAAAAAAAACCCAAAGGTAACAAATGAGGAGCCTGTCTCCCAGGAGGGACACATGTGGAATAGATGTCATATGCACAGAATAAACAGTATAGCAGATTTAGAATCTAAATAAAGAATAAGGTAACAAGCAAAGTGTTAAAGTTTTATGACTCTAGATCAGAGAAGATGTTCCTCTCAGGATGAAACCATCTAGGCCAGGAGTGTCAAACAGAACTGGCCCACCAAAGGGTTTAATGCAGCCAACTGGATAACTTTGCAATGTGTGAAAATTGCAGAGAAGTAATTCCAGTTTTTCAATAAAAGTCACTGCTGTTTTCGCTTGTTTTCACTCACCGTTCACAGTCGAGGAATCTGATCTTCTCGTGGACGTCCAACCTTCAAATCTGCACATCGCAATCTGCACATTGCAAGTCAAATTTACACTAGGACACATTTTCTTTTATCAGTATTTCTTACCAGTGTACCCCTAGATGGTTTTGTTATAGTATTATATAATAAATATAGTTAGTTAAAATATGTATTATATATTATATATTATTTATAGGCTATTATGCAATTGTTTTACTGGTCTGGCCCGCTTGAGATCAAATTGGGTTGTATGTTTCCCCTGAACTAAAGTGAGTTTGACACCCCTGATCTAGGCCATCATGCAGCATTCTCCATTTTAAATGTATTCAAAGTCACACTAATTAAAGAAGCGCTCCACTGATCCCATATTGCATTACCATAAAGTTGGGTGACTCACAAAAGAGATTTAAAAAACAAAGAATGGTCAAAATCAAAGCAGCAGAGGCAGAGATATCTTCATTCTTAGTCCCTAATTCTGTATCCTACACTTCCCATAATGCAGCTGGATAGCGTATAGACCGCCCACCCCTTCCATCAATTTTGACAAAGCCCCCCTTGATCCAATGAAGACATCATACAACCACTTTTGCACCGAAAAAATCGGTGGAGTGCTCCTTTAGACATACTGTATCCACTTGAGTGCAAGAACTGTGTTTTTTTATATCCAATATCTGCTAATTAACTAAAGATCAGTATCGGCTTGATATTTTAGCGAAGTGATACATCCTTAAAACCCCACATAAACTATTTTAACAGGCACTATATATCCTCATGGATTTCTGCACCGGTAACAGCAGTGCAACACATAAAGTAATTCTGGACAGCTGAACGTTCATTTTTCAGAAATTTCTCAGGCAGAGCAGGGCCAAATCTTAAAATTGGAGGGCAAGCAACAGAAGGAGAGAGAGGCAGACAGAGAGAGAGAGAGAGAGATTGAGAGAGAGAGATTGAAAGAGACAGAGAGAACTTATTGTACCAGTGTTAGCAGATGTACAGCAGTGGGATGTGTGACCAAAGCTCTGTCAAGCCTGCGGGTATCAACACAATGGGGACAGACTGTCATCCCCCCCTGGCTATTAATATTACATTACTGTCACTTCAGACCAATCTCTCAGCTAAAGAGTCCTGTGTGTGTGTGTGTGTGTGTAGGTGCCTCACAGTGAGCGCAAATAGAAAAATAGAGTCAAATTTGCAGCCGAAGCCAGATTATGCTTTGATCCATTATGCAGGGAGGTAAAAGCTGGGCTTCTATAAATGAGTGTTGAATTATGTAAAGCAGCAGCGTGTGCGTGACAGGGGGAGACCTTCATGGAGAGGTGACTATCAAGAAGTGGAGATCACGTAGGACTCGATGGCGATGGTGACATATATTGGCTGGTGAGGTCATGTCTGACTCTCAGGGAAGCCCGAAAAAACCCTCAAATGCCAGAAAGCATCATCTGGCCAACATGTGGATCTGGTTTAATGCTGGATTACTGCCTGTCGCAGCGCTTCTACACAGTGTTCGTGTTTTCTCAGTCGTCTCTGTTCTGTCTTTTGTGTGCAGCGTTTATCTTTTCCCTCTGTGTTCCTGTTCTTTATTAGGGAGAGGGTTAGAGGTTTTTAGTCTCGGAAAGCTTCTGTAACTGTTTATATTGCAGGCTGCTGCAATTAAAAGTTCAACTTATGACTTTCTCTGCGGTTTGTTAGCAGCTTTCAGGTTTCATACACTGACACTGACACATATGCATATTTTTTACATTACAATGCATATATAATGTGATATATATCAGCAGCATCACAGTGGATCAGTGGTTAAAACTGTTGCCTCACAGTAAGAAGAGTATGGAGCATGTGTGGAGTTTTGCATGCCCTCCTTGTGTCAGTGCGGTTTTCCGCCGGGCTCTCCGGTTTCCTCCCACCATCAAAGACATATATGTTAGGGTTAATACTCCTGTCAGTGCCCCTGATCAATGCACTCACAAAAAGAAGAGGAGTTGGTCCCATGGTGCTGCACTGCGGCTGCCCACTGCTCCTACTGTACAGGACGGGGTCAAATGCAGAGGATCAGTATGAGTGCTGAAAAATGATAATAAATCTTAATCATGCATATTCAGTTTGTAATATATGCGTGGTATCATAACGGCCTGGAGAAGCTTTGATATAGAAACATCAAATGTATGGTAGACAGTATGATAACGCAATACTTAACATAGCATTTAAAAATATACTGTATATATAGAAGAATTAATGTTGATAATTAGACCATAGCTACAAAGATTGATATCCTCCACACACCAGTGGTATTTCTAGCATATGTATCCCCAATTAAGACAACATTTCATATAAACTATATGTTTTATTTGCATAAAAGTGACACTAATGCATTTTATGGTAAAGATGATACAAGTTTCCTCTTTACTGTAGATGATGGAAATGATATTAACAATATGTGAATGTAAACCTAAAGCTAACCCTAACCATAACCCTAACTCTCTGCTGTGCTGGAAAAGTTTAATCAAGTCCATTTTATTTACAGTACAGTGTAGCCCCAAAAGCTTTACAATCAGCACAGCATCTATCCAAAGATCCTCAATTGGGATGAGGTAATCCTGCTCCCCAAAAACAATTTAATAGGGGGAAAAAAAGAAAGAAAGCAACAGTGGAGGGATCATTCTTTCAGCACGGATGACAATATTGGGTAGATAGATTGCAAATATGTATGAATATGCTTCCTGGAAGACTTCGAGCAACTTCCAGGTGTTTTGCCCAAATTGGTGGGACCTGACCACCAATTGCGGTTTTTCTACCTTGAAAAGAGCAAAATTCAACCTGGCTTTGTGTTGCAAATCACTTAAGTTAAGATGTTATGCCAAACGTGACCTGACCTATTCTGGCAGAGTGTGAAATGATGCATAAAGGCTGTCAATCTTCTGTAATGATACTGTTGTCTCATAACCCCCCCCCCACCCCCCCAGGTCAAAAAAGCCCCAACAAAAACTTGTTGATGTTAAGATGCGACACAAGGTGCTTTTAAAAAATGTGTCCGACTCACCAAAGAAATCTCACGCATCTTTTAGAAACGACATTACAGCACACGCAACTTTTCAAGAAAACTTGCAATACCGATAAGAAAACAGACTGTCTCTTATACACACACACACACACACGCACAGACTGAGCTTTGTTTGGAATATGGTTGGAATGTGGGATCGTCAACAGAGCATGTGGAAGGGAAGAGGAGGCAGCAGCCTGCCAGAGTGTTGTTATTCAGGTCCACACGCCTCGGCATCTGTGTCAGCTAATGAGAGAAACTCAGCTCTGTTTCATCTAGTCTCCCCGGACCAGGAATTAGCATCTCCAAAGACAGACGCAGCGAGAGGGACGGAGGGAGGGAGGACGAGAAAAGAGAGAGAGAGAGGGGAAGAGCCACAGAGAAACAGAGGGAGAGAGGAGAAAAAAAAAGAAAAACCAGGCGAAAAAATAAGTGTGATCGACAGAGGAGGGGGGGGGGAGAGGGAGAGGGAGGAGGAGGAGGAGGAGGAAGAGGGGAGGCGGGGAAGAGACCGGCTTCCTAGACAGGGAGGTGAATATAAACACAAACTCTCTGCCTCTCTCTGTCCCTCACACACATGCTGTAGCATATTGACAAGGCAGAGTTAAGTGAGGTGGTGGAGTGTGAGACAGCCCTTAATAGGTCCCTGATGGACCCCCGAGATGAGAGGGCAGCCACTCAACACACGGAGGGGTGAGGGGGGGTTGGGGAATTGTGGGGGTCACAGGTCGGAGGTCAGTCAATCAGTACAGCCCCCCCTCATCCATCCCACAACCACAACCACCCCCACCACCCGTTCCTCTCCTACTTAACTGCGCAGTGCCTAATGATTATTAACACGTTAAAACACTTAAGGAGCGCTGGGAGCGAACGCACCCCAGAGAGAGACGGAGATGAGAGAGAGGAGGGAAAGAGAGAGAGAGAGAGAGAGGGGTAGAGGGAGGTATGGTAATGATGTGCTCGCGCATGATTTGCTGGATAGAAATCACTAATCACCTCATCCCTATGGTGACACCATTGGGACACACACACACACACACACACACACACACACACACACACACACACACACACACACACACACACACACACACACACACACACACACACTTTCGCTCATACAGGCTATACTTTCACACACAGAAACAGCGATATCAACCTAATAAATATTTCTCTTTTGCATTTGATTTTTTAGTCAAAGATATGGTGCATATTTAACAGGCTGCTCGTGTGTGTGTGTGTGTGTGTGTGTGTGTGTGTGTGTGTGTGTGTGTGCATGCCTGTATTTGATCTAACAGAGTATGTGCATGTGTGTGTGTGTGAGCGTGTGTGCGCACAAGTGTTTTTTTTATGCACCCCAAATTCGATTCTCTTGTGCATGAGCATCTGTGCAGCAGGTTTGTGTGTACACAAGTGCGAATGTGCGTGCGTGCCGAGCAGCGGGGAGCCCTCTCATCTGTGCTTAGCCAAGTAAATGGTGAGTGATTGAAGGGTTTGATGTGGAGTGATTCAGCTGGGAGCTCGTCTGTCTGCGTTGAGCCCCACAGCTCATAATCTGGGTGAAGTGAGAGCTCTTCTCCACTCAGAAAAACAGAAGCCGGCGGAAGCGTTCTCCAGTCGCCGGAAAAAATCAACTCCAAACCAAAAGAAAAACCACCCACCCGAAAAAAGGGGACGGTACGCCCTCAGCCACGCAAAATGGGGCTAACGAGATGAATGAGACGCGAGAGCGAGAAGAGAGAGAGGGGTCGATGAACAGAGGGAAAATGGAAATACTAGTGAAGCTATATTGAATTTGAATCAGAGATATTTTCAGAAATCATGAATATATTAACATTTCAAACATTTCAGATCCAGTGTCCTGTCTAGATTTGGCGTTTTATTATCTTAACCTCTAACAGTTTGTAACAGAGTCGGGCAATAAACTAAATTCATGTCGCAGTTTTCAAACAAATAAAAACTGAAATGTTCTGAATCAGCCAACAGCACAGAAGTTAAATCTTACTGTAATAATCAGGACAAACAAATCAGAAATGAACCAGCATGAGAAATGAAATAGCACTGATGTTCTAAAAGATGCTTACTGTTACATTGCTGTTATCAAACTAACTGTGACATTGGAGATTTTATATCATATTGTCTGATCCTAGTTTGTAACATTACTGAAAGAAGTTAGTCAAATGTGAAGCCTGGTTCCAGCTCAGAAATCACTGCCCTCACCTTTAGTTTAATGTCTTAAAGGTTCAAAAAACACAGCAGTACATTGCTCAGCTTCTGTGCCAGCACTCCCGCTTGCTTCTCCAAACTTGGCTAGCGCTGAACCAAAACTACCTCATACAACCCCGCTTCAAAAAAAATCCAAACTATCCCTTTAAGGCCTAGTCACACGGGGTAGTGGCATAGTTAAATCTATTTGCTCTTCTTTGCAAAGTATGCAGCTCTAAAAACTTCAAAAGTCATGTAGCTAACATGTTAGCCAGTCAGGCTAGCGCTACAGGTTTCAGTGCTTCTTTTATTTTCTATGTATTAAATCAATTATTCTGCTATGAAATGTTGGCTATTTCGAATTCCGGTGTTTAACAGTTTGGCTGTTTTCAACTTGTGCTCTTCAACAGTTGTTTGCTCTCAAACAATCCAACAATTCATCTGCCTCCAGGGCTTAAACTTGAAACTACATTGCTGTAGTAGAAGTGCTGCTGGGTCTCGTGAAGGGCTCATTACATGAGTAGAATATGGTCTCAATCATAAAATATAAATACATTTGAAATCGCTTTCAGTAAATACGTTTCAGCTGATTGTGACTTTTAAGTTTCAACAGACGCTTGTCAGCACTTCATCGTGCTTCAACTTGAGTTGCTTTAGCCATATAACACATTAGATGCAAAACAAGACATTTAACTTGTTTACAGTCATCACAACTGCAATTTTCTGCCTAAGTAAGCTTAAACATACTTACATAATACTACTTGATACACTGCACTTCAGCTTTTCTTGGAAAACGTAGCCTTTTCCAGTGAGTAAAGTAAAACCAAAGGACAATTCAGTCTGATTATCAAACTAAATCTACTGTCCAACCAAGCAGCAGCCAAGGTGAGTTGATACATAAAGATTTTGTGGGTTTAGTATATTAACGCCCCTGTATGGAATAGTAAATTGAGCCATATTTGACTCACAGGGTCACCTCTCCATCTGTCGTAGATAGTAACATGCAGCATTTCAGGACTGACATGAAGCATTTAATCTGTTCCATCAGAGAGGTTGTGTATATGTGTGTGTGTGTGTATGTGTGTGTGTGTCCCAGGGGTGTATTGTGTCAGTGGGGGTCAGCTGAGCGGCTGCTGGGGGAGGATCCGCCAGTGAAGTGGTCAAGCAGCCCCAGATGGGTTTCTAATAGTCTTAATCCAACAGGTCACCGTACCGGGCTCTGCCTCGCTGCCGCCCCTCATAAACCTGGTTTTCCTCTCCTTCTGCCTCTTCTCGCTCTCTTTCAACTCCCCTCTGCTTATCTAACCTCCCCCCTTTTCCTCTCTCTCCCACCCCCCTCTCCTGTCTCGCTCTGCCTGTCTCTCTAGAAAAGCAGCAAGAAGCTAATGAGGCTTGGCTGGCGTTTATCCAGCCCTCGATCCCCCGGTGTGCGTGTGTGTGTGTGTGTGTGTGTGTGTGTGTGTGTGTGTACTTGCCTGTTTGGCTGGGGTTATTATTATATTTGTCTGCATCAAAATAAAAACAAACTTTTTTTAAAAATCTGTTGGCAAATTACTGTGATAAAATATCAGAATATTTTTTTTAAAAGAGCAGAAAGTAATCGGAAAACTGCTTTGGAAAGACAGGTAGTCACAGGCGGTTGGAAATGGGAATTCCAAGGTGGATTTTTCAGGGGCGGAAGGCAGGTTTTCCGCCCCATTAAAAGGTTCCCTTTTTTGCAGGGAGATGCGCTCCACCTCAGATTAGACAGTCCCCTTATCTCTCTATGGAACAGACAGATGGGAAAATCATTCCTGCTTTTCCCTGTGTCCGTGAAGCACCTGCCTGTTTTCCATACAGAGGGACTCTCCCTGAGAAACAAACACTAAACAGCCTCCTGGCACACGGCTTTGATGCTGAAAATCTACCTTTCTCCCCAACGTGAGCGCATTCTCAATACATCATTAACTCCCATTGCCGGAATTTGCCGACGCATCGAGCTAATGAGACACATTTCAGAGAATGGATTTCAAAACGGTTCACAGTTTGACAGACCACTACGGTGGCGGTTTATATATTTGATATAATTTACAGAGAGCAGCAACAGATAGGCAGCGAGACACTGAGAAATCACATGTGATGCCGCTGCGAGGATAGAGACGGAGAGGAGACCTGTCACACACATCGTTGTAACAGTCATTAGTGCTAAGTGACAGTTTCTGGTGGCCCTTCAGTCAGCTGGGGGAAGCAGAGGAGAGTCTGTGTGTGTGTGTGTGTGTGTGTGTGTGTGTCAGGAAGGCGAGACAGCGGGATGTAATGTATTATATCAACAACAGGTTCACTCCAACACCCCAGCCAACGTGACAGTGTTAATATTGCAGTATTATTATTCAGCCGAGCAGAGCTGAAGGTGTGATGACCTGAGCAGGTGACGGGACTAATTAACCACCGTTTGACCCTGCCTGCCTCAGACAGCTGCTCTCTCACTGTGTGTGTGTGTGTGCGTGCGTGCATGTGTGCACTCACTATGAGTGATATCCAGCTTAAGAAATCTTTTTTTTTATTTCTCTGCCAGTGAGGGTGAAGTAATTGTGTCTGTGCAACCCGTCTGTCAAATGTTTCAGGCGTCAAATTTCAGGTGGTATCCCACACATGATTTGATTTGCATAGGAAACAAATTAAATGATCTCGCATCTGTTGGCAAAACATAATAGATTTTAAGAGTCTGCGTTTAAAATGCTGAATTAAATCAGGTAAAAATGCAGTTGTGCAGTCAATCAATCGGAGGGGTGTACATATGAGAGGAGCTTTTACATTTAATCTATTTAAGTGTGCGTGTGCGTGTGTGTGTATGTGGGATGCTGGTGCCGGGCTGATGATATACTGTAAATATCTTCACGTGAACGACTAATCACTGACAGGCAGGTGTCCATCAGCACAGTGGACATAATTAGGGTTGAGGGAGAGTGTGGCTCCGCCGTGCAGGTTCAAAAGGGGCTCGACTGTGCCAGGTCTGTTGTGTTCATTTCCATATTTCAATGAGTTTTCAACAGGAAATAGCATTTGCTGTAATAGTCAGTTTTATCTATTACATACAAAACTAAAAGAAACTGGTGACTTGACAAACGTGTATTTTATATAAATAAGGAAATAAACTGTATCAGTAGAAAAGGACATAATAGAAGCTTCCACCACAATTTCACTTGTATGGTTTGCACAGACATTTGGGACTTACACACTGATATATAGTAAGTATTTAGGCTACTTTGATTATTACAGCATTTTTTAATATATATTTTTGAGAACTGTATGCCTTTATTAAAAAGCAACAGTTAAAGAATGATAGAAAGCCAGGAATGGCATGCTTCTGTAACCCCAAGGATACTGAGATGCAACAGTATAGATAGATAGATAGATAGATAGATAGATAGATAGATAGATAGATAGATAGATAGATAGATAGATAGATAGATAGATAGATAGATATTATTCATCCCCATTGGAAAAATTCATGTATCCAATAGCTCATACAAATACTCAAATAAACATAAATAAGAACAAATAATGTATAAAAAAACTTAAAAGTTAAAAAACGAAGCAAAAATATGTAAGAAAATTATGTTAAGAGGAGTAAATATAATTGTCTTGATGACCTTCTGTGTCATTTTAATGTTTTAATATTTATTTATTAAAGGGCCTGAAAAATGAGTTTATTATTTAGCTATGTACTCTAAGTAATGTGCACACGTTTTTTTTTATTTAACATGACAGCCTTCTGTATTAGTGTTTTTATTCTGGTGTTTGTCACTAGTTTTGGAGTGGGTGGAGCTCAAAAAGCTGATGTCACAAACTTCTGTGCACCAATCAGAGCATTTGAATCAAAAAATGATGACAGTTGTGGGGATTTCCATACAATCCTGATGCAGCAGATTAGCTACGTTTCTGACTAAAACATTTAATAAATAATAGTTAAGAATGTGATTTTCCTGAGTTTAACTTTGATGGTTGCTTATTTAGTCATGAATATTTAATGCTGTAGAGAAATGCTGAACCTGACTTTAAAGGAACTAAAGTTTGATCCAATCCGTTTCAAGGAAATGACAGCAGCTCTAAAATGTTTTTCCTCATTATAGTTATCTCTTCATTTACACATTCATCTGTTTGACACCTGTGACATTTTGGACCACTTTCACTACAACTGAGCTCAAGAGAACAGAGAAAAGTTCATCTGCTGCGTTCTGCCACTTTCTCTCAGTATCAGCTTACAACTTTACTGAAATAGGGGTGAAACGGTGCCTCAGATCACTGCACTAAAATGACGATTACCCTTTAAAGCGTCAAACCATTATGTCAAATGCTTCCATTGTCATTTAAAACACAATTCCTCTCACTGATTCTGACACTGCTTATGATCAAACGCTCTTTCGAATTGAATGAGTACTTTAAATTGAATGAGAATGTTCGTGTAATTTGTTGAAATCCATTTAAACGCTGCCCACATAAACCGTGTAGAAGAATCTGTGGTGCCTCTGCTTCTCCACAATAGATTAACTCCTCAGATTTGTTAACATAGTTTTGTAGAATCCGTACAAAAAAAAAAAAAAAAGGGGTTCAACTGTAAACCATCATGTTTGGCACAGAGGGTAGCTGACTCATTCGTGGGGTTTTCTCGGATTCTTTTCCGATCAGCTTCATAAACCCGGGCTCAGGCTACAGGAGTTTTGGGCCGATTTATCCCTGATTCACCCCTCTTGACGAGAAGAGGACAAATCTGGTGTGGGACCTTTGTTGGTAGTGATGTTTGGCTCAGATTATCTGGTAATGTGAGGGCTTTACAGATCCAATCACAAAGCTCCAGAACTGCTTGCAGACTCATCAGAGATCATCCCCCGATCATTTCGAACATGTTTCGCATTTATGATTTTAAATCTGGATGATTATGTCACTCATTTCTTGAGCAGGATCGCAATAACCAATGAGAGAGTCTAGTAGGAGATGGGAGTGAATGAGAGGACTTTTGATATGGTGACTGCCAAGAAACAACCACAAGCTGTTTTACGAGACAGCTGCATTGGACAGCTGAGATGGAGGAGGGCTTGTCTTCATGTTTATATAACGTATCTTCTGAGACATATCATAGCCTTCATGGCAAGTTGTTGCACCATCTCACTCTCCATTGTATTTAGATTTCTTTCCTCATGAGATCACGTGAGATCAAGCGAGGTGGTGCGTCGCTCGCTCTGACATGATGATGTTAATAATATCCTCTAGTGGGTGGTGCTCCATTATGTTCAAACCATCTAGTTTGTGCATGTTTGGGATTAGAGAGAAGTAGATCTGTGAAGTTTCTCCTTGCCTGTGTGATGCAACCCGATTAGGATTTTAAAGCTCTTGTAGTCTGAGCCCCGGCGTAAGGGAAACCACAGCAGAGGCCACTGCTGAATTCTTTGCGCTCGTTGGGGCCCCATACGCTCTGCACACTTTAATCTTTAATGACATGGTGATGATGGAGTACTCTTGACCTCCAGATTCGCACGCTGGCACACAACACACACACACACCTTAAATCTCCCCAGCTCCTTTCCTCGACTCGTCGGTCGCGTCTTTTAACTTCTCAGCGTTCCTACAGATTGGTGACTTCCCCGGTTCAACTCCTCAACAATAGGCAGGTCCTACCCGATGGCGGGGGGGAAAGCTGGCCAGCCATTGTCCGAGCTGAAAGCCCAGTTATTCATTGCCCGTGAGTTAAAGAGCTGACCCCGGTGTAACACTGACGGAGCTGGCTAACAACACTGAGGCCCTTTGTCTGGCCCTGCCTCGTCTCTGATCACCCTGTAATGAACTGAGAGCTCTGTCGAAAATTTACAACCCGGTGCTGCCTTCGCCCCTACTTTCCCTTTCATCCCCCTTCTCGACCATGTCTTCATTTTTAGTGCTCCTTTCTTACCAGACATCATTTTAAAGGGTCCTCCTCCCTCCAGAAGCCCCCTCGCACAATAACAATGCTGACAATATAAGATGGGTCATTAATTTCCTCTCAATGGCTCTCAGTTGTTTTCCCCTCTTCTCCTGTCTTCCCTCCTTTCTTTGGCTTGCTGTGTTTTGTTCACCTTCTCCAGCTCTATAGGGATGGGTGATGTGATTTTTTTCATGCCATAGGGGTCCAATTGACACACACACACACACATAAACACAAGTAGGCGAGAGTCCTAAATGAATTACCTCCTACTGTTCTTATAATGGGGAGTTAAACGCTCTAAATGCTTTACGACATTTAATCATTACCACAAACGGGCAGTGTGTGGAGTCTCACAACGCACGCACGCACGCACGCACGCACGCACGCACGCACGCACGCACATACACACGCACGCACACACACACACACACACACACACACTACAACCATTATCTGTAAGAAAAACATTCGGGTCATATGCAAAAACTGTTTCAGGATCCGAGCAATACCCAAACATTTTTTGGTTTGGCTAATATCTTTTTTTTTTCTTCCCCTGAAATATTTTCTCAATCTGGAATTGGTGATGGATTTCTGTGAACTGCGGATGGACCTGCTGTAATAAATCCTGTCCTTGAAGTGTGTGAGTGAGAGTGTGTGTGTGTGTGTGTGTGCGTGCGGGTGTGTGTGTGTGCCTGTGTGTGATATCCCAGGGTAAATTGTTTCCTCCAGGCTTTGAGAGGTGGGCATTCAACAGCCTGCCAAAAGAGCTATAGGCGATAATTAAATGATTCCATGCTTGAAAGGAGAAAGAAACAGAGACAGAGAGAGGAGGGAGGGTTTGAGAGAGAGGAGGGAGAGATACTGAGACAGAAAGGGAAGAGAGAGAGAGGCAGAGAGAGAGAGAGAGCTGGACAGAGAGCGAGGAAGGGAAAGGGAAACAGAGAAAGATAGATTTTGAGAGAGCAGGGTTTCTTTTGCCACATTGTGGGATAGTATCACATTCTGTGGGCCAACACTCCGCCGATCCAACCCAGTGCCTGAAGCCAGCGTAGGAGATAAAGAAACATCATTAATCAGCCATGTTGGAGGAGTCTAAATCAGAACGACTCCTGTCAAATGCCAAACCAACACGTTTAATTGTGACCAGTTTTTCTTTCTGCCTGTCACCATTATACAGCGTCCGTCATCTTCTGCAGGTCTGGAGCATCTGGGTGTTCAGGGTCTTATCCAAAGGTGGCACAGCAGCCATGTCTCCTTACTTGACATTTATTATCACTCTGCCTTCAGTTCCTTTATGATTTAAGACTTACCACTTAAGACTAAAATGTAACCTATTAACCATTAAACTGGATAAGAATAGTAAGTAATCTATCTTCAAAATGATTGCTATTTTGTAATGCTAAGTTGATTAGTAATTGATCACTCGATTTCCAAGACACTAGATCCAACACTTCCCATAATGCAATGTGACAGTGTCTTTTCATTGGACCCTCCCTGCTTGGTAAATCCTCATGTCTTTCAAACTCTACACCCCCAATTTGTAAAGCAGGCTTTTTGTTCAAAAGTTGTAAAAATCTGTCTTTAAGTCCAACTGGAGAGCTCAATGTCCTCAATGTTACTTTATACAACCTTGTCTCCTGGAAATAATATTTATGTACTACTAGGCAACAAAAGCACTTAGGTTAAGGTTAGGGAAAATTGTGGTTTCATGTTAGCGAGTTGTAATTCAAATCATTGTTGACTTTTCCAGTATTTAAGGCTACAATTTTTTCTTTAACTTATGTACTGTCAGTGCCTAAATACAGGTTTAATCATGCTTTAGTTGCTACGAGTGAGTATTGTGTTACCAAGGCAGATACTGGGAGGAAAACAAATGAAATATGTTGTCGGTGACACACATATGTTCTGGATGAACAGTTTTGGCAGTCATGTTCTTTAAAAATGTTTCCTGGCATTATGATTCTCAAAATTTATTTGATGTAGAAGTTGAGAGCCCGACCGATATATATCAGTCAGCTGATATATTATCAGCCGATATTGGCCTACGACAGATATATTGGTATCAGTGTATATGTTGTTAATATGCACCAATATTTTATCCTTTTTCTTATAAAGAATATCGGCTGATATATTGATATCAGAATTCTTTTACACCCTAATATTGGTATTGGCAAATTATTTTCTAAAATGTCTCTAAAACACTGTTTTTACAGGCTGAGAACTTATAATAAATAAACTAATATTGGTCAAATTGGCACAGTTCCTCTTGATTTGATGACAGTTTTGATGATTTAATAATCATTAAACTCATTCTCCAAGAAACATGCCAAACTGACAAATCCAAGCTCTCATATATTAGGATTTGTTGCCTTTCGCTGTTTTATATTATTCTAAATATCTGGGTCAAAGATTATTATAAATCTTTTGATTTTGGACATTTGGTTAAAAAAGTTGGGCAAGACAAGAACATTTGAAAGAGTCACTGTGTGCTCTAGGAAATTGCGATTGATATTTTTTCCACTTAATTGCTTAATTAATTTAAGTTAATTGATAATGAAGTTGCATTCCTGCTATTATGTTGTCAGTCTTTAATCATATCAACTGTGTTTATAAGTGGAACCATTTCACAGGTGATAAATTCACATATGAGCACATGTGGGTTTCAGGCATTTTACGTGTGAAATTTAAATTGCCCACACATGAAAACAGAATTTCACATGTGCTTTTTTTTCACAATGGTAACTTACCTCATACTGTCTCTGTCATCTGTCTCCAATCCTTTCACCTTTTTCTCCACCTCCCATTCAATGAGCGAGCCAGCGGTTTAGTATACGCTCATTTACATTCCTCAAACTGTCACTCACAAGCACACACACAAAGAGAAATTGTTGCTGTATGTGCCAAATTTTCAAGACTCGGAGCATTCACTTCTCATCGCTTGACAACCCGAGTTGCTCAGGTTTCAGTACTCAAACAGAAAAAAAACCTCCCTCTCTGTCTCTCTAGCTCACTCTGACAGTAGGTGTTGCATACTAATGTGTGTGTGTCTCAGGGGGGCGAGATGAGGAAGTCCTCTCCCATTACTCAGTGCCCACCAGCTGGGCAGGGGCAAGGGCTACAGCAGCCAGACAGATGGTACTGTCACCCCCTGCTCACACACGCACGCACACACACACACACACACACACACACACACACACACACACACACACACACACACACACACACACACACACAATGGTGTAACAGTGAGGAGGAAGTCATTAGCTGGGAAAACCACAAGATTCCTTATTGAATTGGGGGTAAGAAGAGGGGTGAGGGAGATATAAAGAGAGAGATGGAGGAAAACAGAGTGAGGGAGAGGGAGAAAGAGAGAGATGGAGAGGGGGGAGAGAGGTTTTATACTAAACTCAGTTCTGCTGAGGCAATCTGTCATGGTTGAAGTAATTGCCCTCGTCTTGCGTGAATGAAGTGATCTGTCATCGCCCACTGCATTACTGCCTAAAGAACTGCTCGGAGACACACATACACACACGGTCAGAAAGCCGTGACCCTCCTGAACGCTCCAACTAAGACGCATGCAGCTGTGACATCTTGAATAAACCGCCCTTCGCAAAATTTCAGGGGGGCGGGGGAGTGAGGTGGGGAGAGAGAAAAAATGGCATATGGCATGTCTCTCTTCTTCCTCTCCATCATTCATAATCGCTCTTTGTCTGCATGAAGACAGAGAGTTGCGGAGAGTAAAAAGCTGTAAATGGATGCTCTGTTTTATCAGTAAGAGTAGAGTGGGCTTGGGTCTCATTAGGTCAACATCCTCTGGTCTTATATTGTAGCTTATTTGGCTTGGTTGATACACTGTGTTGAATGAGAAAACAAAAGGGGAGGGGAGGTATAATTGCGCTTTAACTGCTTCTATTGGACTAATATTTGTCCAAGTGGTGAAAAGAGACATTAGTCACATTGATTAGGAGTCATTATTGGACTGTCGGGTGGGGTGGGGGGGGGTGAACTGAGCTGAATGGCTGCACACATTGACTGAATGTTGAGCATTAATGTGGAACAATGTAACGTTCAGACTGATATTTGCCATATACACGTAATATTTTTATATTCTTAGTTTGCATGTGTGCTCACACCACAGTAACCGTCACCAAGGCTAATTAAGTTTGCAGATGACATCACAAGAGTCTTATTACAAACAATGATGAAACCTAAACCAAGTAAAAAGCTTTTATCAGCTTTTGTGAATTGCTGCAGTCGGACGAATTTTGAATTCAGCAGCAAAAAAACAAAAGAAAATAAGAGTTGTTTTTTCCCCCCATCACTCCTCTCACTATGAATCTCCTTTAAATTTCTTGGCAGTTATCTTAAGTTGGAGGGCATTACAAAGGCAGCTCTTACCAAGAAACATCAGAGATATCAGCTTTTTTCTTGAGGCAAATGTGGATATTTGGTATTTCAAAAAACCCTGAGACTGCTTCTTTTTTTTCATACCAGTGTTGAATTCATGATAACTTCTTCCAACACTGTTGGCTATGGCCAAAGTCGCTACCCTCAACAAGTCATACAGTGAGTCATCATTTTTATTCTCTTACATCAGACAAACTGCTCAGAGGCTTGAAAACCAATTGAAAATGTTTCTATTGCAGCACGTATCCCGAGGCAGGACCATCCACAGACTATTGATTTTAGGTGTTAAAGGTTCTATATGTGGAATTGTGAAGCAATTAACGTACTCATCATTTTGTATTGCCAATGAGTGATATGACTTTAAAAATTAGACCTTTCCTGACCCTTGGTTGTCTGTAACAGCTTTATAATCTGTTTTCTATTTGAGTCATCCGGTCTGGATTTTCCGCAAAAAATTCAACTAATAACAGGCACATAACAACACATCACAATCAAAATGGTGCTGTCCAACTAGAAACACCCTGCAGATATTAGCTCGTCAGCTAATGAGACGGCTAGCTGCTGCCATCTACCACATCTCATTCCACATCAAAACACAGCCAATGACAAGCAGCCACTCCCGAACACACACAGCTAACACATTATTTTACTCAACAAATAGGCAGAAAACAACCTCTAGAGCAAAAGCAAAACATGACTTACCCCTTTTGTTGTTTCTGTTGGTAGTCCAAAGATGGTAATAAGCAGTCAGTCACAGCACACTGCTCCTTGGCGACAGCACATTGTTTCCCAGACACAGCCTGTTGGTCCCCGGCCACAGCCTGTTGATTCCCAGCCATAGTGCGTTGCTTCCTGGCCACAGCTCACTGGACCTACTGGTGTTTAGTAAACAGGGTTTATTAAAAAAAAGTTGGCTGTTTGCAGGTTGGGTCAGGTTCGGGTGGTTGATTAATGCATATTTTTGCAGGTTGGGTGGTACGGATTCACTCTCAGGAGTCAGCATCCATAGCGCAACAGGAGCCTCTGTATGTGTGTTTGTGTGTGAGCGTAAAGCACAAGAGGGGCATTACCTGCAAATGTGCGTGCTCACTATCATACAAGCTTAACCGCCACAGGTGTTGCTAACAAGAAGGAATTCCTGATTCCTACATACGCAATCTTCGGATGAATGGATTTATGCTCAACCATGCTCAAGACTTTTAATGTTTTTCACACTTATTATTATTCCATTATCTTCTTCCTGCAGTTTCTTAAATTTGATGACACTGATATATTTATTATTAAGTTTCATAAATTATCTTTAAGGAGTAGGTGTTTACTGGTAAGCTCAGTTCTGATAAAATTAACAATATGTTAAAGCGACTCTTACCTTTCTTGCATTTCACACAGCAATTTGAAAAACCTTGAACAGCAACAACCCCTCCTCCCTCCTATGTCCCACCCCGCACTCCCTTCCCGTCCGCCTCCGCGAAAGTGCACTATATATATATATATAGCAGCTCCCCCTTGGGAGCTGCTGGAGGTGGAAGCCGTGGCCTGCTTTTGTCGGTCATTGTCAGTCGCTACTGTCTGCTTACTATCTCCGTGGATCATGGATGTATTATAATGCCGTGGATCCACAACAGACTCTCTTCCGGGTGGGGGTGTGGGCGCGATTACGTAATGCGGAAGGGGAAAACAGGCAGGTCGCTCGGCCAATCATATCATTCGGACCGAATGATATGATTGGTCAGAGTTTTCACAGAATATTATGAGAATGGAATAATGATTAGTTTCTATGCCTGGTGGATCTCTCTAACATTTTAGAGTGCCATTACCTTATTAATAGCATTTTAACGTAAACAAAAAAAATGTGTAAAAATGTAACAAAAGTAAGGGTAGCTTTAACAGAGGATTTCCTTAAACAGTAAGAAAGAGTTGAAGACTTAATTTGCCTCAAAATGTAAATTAACTAATCAAATGGACTTTTCACAATTCACTCAGTTCTTCTGATAAATTCGGTGTCATGTTTCATAAAACAAAACTCTATTTTAATGAAGTCACGTAACGTTATAAATATGCGTGGACTGGTGTTGTTTCAGAATTTCACACAGTAACATTACACATCTTACTTTAGTTTACTTACTTCACAGAAGAGCTGTTTAAGTTAGCCAAAATGAAAAGTCTTCTTCAGGAGTCTTACTATGTCATACATTATGATTTATGTTATGATTTATATGCCATTTGTTAAATTGAGCAATATGTTAACAGGGAGTGGAAAGTAGCAAGACCTCTTATAGAAATATTGTGACAATAATGTGACTCAGTGCAAGTCCTGTAGCCAAGGAGAGCAACAGGTGAGCCAGCTGTCAATCACAGCTGTCAATCAACACCTACAGAGCAGACATCAAAGTCACTATAAGTTTTCAGATCTTAATAACAGAGCACTTAACAGAGGGCCAAAATGTAGTAATTGAGTCCATAATGACACTTTTAAAAACATTACTGCCTAATATTTCAAGAGAGAATTTGAAGCTTTTTAATGGGAGACAATTGGAGCCAATGATTGCACTTTAAGTTACTTCTGCATTGGCTCCATTGTTAAGCTGCGGTAGTTGCTGTTTGGTCTGTTTATAGTGTATCTGTTAGCCCTAAAAGTGTTTTGTTAGTCAAGTTTAACCCTCAGGAGTTTCTAAAGTCTTGTGTAACGTTTTTTGTTGTTGTTTTTTTGCAGCAGAAGAAATCAATTCAGAAATGTTCTTCAGAAATGAAGCATGGACTGAATCATTTGTCAAGCAGCAAAGTATTACCGCTGTCACAGATGAGGAGTTCAAAAAGGACTAAAAGACTAAACTTCCAGATAAAATAAAGAGTGTGTGAAAATGTGACTGATGGCTGAGGATGAAGACTCTCATCTCCTTGGATTAATAGTATCTCAAGGGAATCTTCAAGAGACTAGTGTGAAAAGTCTTTTTTACAAAAGAAAGGCATTGGAGAAGAGCATTGTCTTAAAATCAATCATATATTTATATATAGTACTTTTAATTCTATCCATTTCAATGTCAATAGACTTTTTTCACAGTAGACATTTTGACTTGTCATAATAGGGAAAGCACAGGTGGAACTAATAACATTAACGATGGCTTCATTCCATTAAGTGTCCCAGTAAGCCATTCCAGTGAAGCAGCATGCACAATAGTCCTGGAGCTGGCTAATCTGAATGGAATGCAGTTGTATTAACGTTATTGATCACAGCTGTATTTTTTGCTGTGACATGCCAAAATGTCTGCTGTGAAAAAGGCATTCGCAGAAGTCATGAGACATCATCACTCATCACCCTGACCTCAGACACTGCAGCCGTTTCCTTACACTTTTGGAACTTCGCTGTTGCATTGGTGTTGATGGTCTTCAATCCTGAACTTTTGCCCCCTTCTCTGTGGTGTCTTTGTTTGGTAGTGTCTTTTATATCTTGTGTTAAATTAAGTTAAGAAACAATAAAAACTCAAATGAACAAATGAGTAAGGAGAAAGGTCATTGTTAGTGAATCAGTCTATCTGGACATATGATTCTGTATTTGATTTCATGGCTTTTTGTTTGAGAAATTCTCAACCTGAACTGATTCTAATCGGTCATTTGGATCAGATTCCACGTAATATACTGCAGATATGTTCTATTTTTTTATTAAATTATTATTATGAGTATAATTATAGCATGCTGTTTGAAAGGCATCTTTACCCTGATATGAATCACATTCTGGGGGAAACTCATTACTCATTTTTAATTTATTTGGAAAGTGATGCAGGTTCAGTCAACACGTATCAATATCACCCTTCGCAAAAGTATACATGTCAAAATTAACTCCAATGCAATGCACTGCACTAATATAACAGTCCTGTGGTAAAGGCTACTTTTGCGAGGTTTTGTCGAAACTGTCAGACAGGCTTTGATTCAACTTTATGATCATTACTGAGGAGTTTGTAGAGTTTTTGCATTGAATAGTATGCATACATTATACAGGTGTTACTGTGTCCACCCACTGCACATACAATAAATCACAGATGCACCCCCACCACAAACGCCACCTCCTTCATCACCTCCGCACATGCACACTCACACAAACAGACGGTCAAACAGACATACAGTCTGTCATATTTGCGGCTGGTAAACAAGCACTGAGAGGCTGTTAAAGCCGGCAAGCTGAGTAAACCAGAGACAACAGTGTGCTTAATGAACTGGGCTGCCTCCCAGCACAACATCTCATCATCACTTGGACTTAAACAAACCACTCAGCTGCTAATTGGCCGAGCTGCATGGAGCCGCTGTGAGGAATGTACGCTCCCCACCTCCACTGTTGCTTCTCAAAGGCTTGACAGACAGCAGCAAGAACTCTCCGAGTCTTTGCACGGATATGTGACAGTCTGGCCTTCTGTGTACATCTATACATGCACTGACTCACTGTATAGCCATTTATATCTTTCCATTGAAGTTGGTATTGATGTTTTTACAATTTCTCACTCTCAAGGGGTATTTTAATATTATGTTATTGCTAAAATTGGTGACGCATACAGTTTTAGGTTAAAGTTTGGACTAGACGTCCCAGAGGGCACTGGTCAATCAATTGTTACAGCGAGTATAAACACACTTTATTTCGGTTGACTAAGCTTCAGCAGGTACATTGCTCTTTTTTTCAGTGGCTATCAGTGCTGATGCTCACGGCCCAGATCTTCTCCTTCTTCTTTTTCCTCTGTTGATTCCAAACAAACAAATAAAGCCCATCACTTCCTGTGTGCCAGAGGATTTCGCCCAGGAAGGCCCGACCAGACACCAGGTGTTTAGATTAGCAAATGCAAAGATTCATAAACTGGGTATAAGCTGAATTATATTATTTGCAAACAAGCATTTATTTATATGAAATATTGCAGAATATCCCTTCAACAGCAATTATTGACATTCTTGTCAGCGTTCTATCCACTTCTTATTGCTGCTGTTCAAACTCAGTGTCCCCAGACGAATCACTGAAGTTTCATCTTATTTCTATTTTTTGATTTTTTACAGTTTCCTACAGCAGAAGCATCCTTAATGTCTTCAGTATGACTTATATGTTGAAGCAGAGGCCACATACCTCTGCAACTAACTAAAACTGACTGTAGGTGAAAGTTTCTTCTCTATGTCAGACCAACCTCATGGCAGGGTGGAGATGTTTCGAGCGAGTGTAGGGTTTAGGAGGAAGTTGATAGAGCTTAAGAGCAGGAAGCACACCCAAATGGCTCGTGGTCAAAGCCTGAATGTAACACACAAAAAAAACCTCCGGCACATCCCTGCGCTCAGTTCAATTTCATATATCTGTTTGCTTTACTGTACCTTCGGGTTAAACAGGGAGTGTGCAAATATTTGTGACAAAGATTTTAATGATATGGATATTGAGGGTAGATTTCAATACTGAGGATAATAATATTGTTTTTTTAAATGGAGCTGCTTCGAGTTGATATTTTGTAGAGAGTGCAGTATGTTGAACAGACTGTAAAACCATTTGAGGCAAATTTGTAACTTTTTAGGCTATTTAAATATAACTGACATGACTTGATAGAAGATGGTTGAAAGATCTTTGACAATTCACCCAACTTAAAGGTACCCTGTGGAGTTTTTTTTGTAAACAAAGTTTTGTTTACATCCAGTGTTCCATAGCAAAACGCTGTATGTGCATACTAAATGTCTGGCAAATGTAATAAAAGATTTGCTGATTTTAAAATAGAAGAAGAAAGTCTGCACATTGTAGCTCCCTTTAAATGCAGTTTTAATGGGACAACCAAGTGAATAGCGTATTGAGCTACATGCTCTTCTTCAGACTCAAATCATCAATCACTTGGATGTCCCATTAAAAGTGCATTTAAACGGGAGCAGACTTTCTTCTCTCTTTTGTATTTTGTTTCTTTGGTCCAGCACCTGGTTAAAGTTGTTTTTGGCGATGTGTGTGTCTACCACTTAATAGTGCACTGTGCATATCCGTGTTTGCTAGCTCAGTCCTAACTTTAATTTAACCACATGTCTATGTTTCTTTGCAAATTACAGCCTCCTACTGTCCATCAGCGGAATAGCGTGAAACCAGCGGCAGGTATGTATATGTGTATTATGTTTTCCATGAGCTTGCACAGATACATGATTATGAGTCCCTGTGAATTAATGCGATAAAAACAAAACGGGGACCCACTCATGTAAAAATGCCATAATGATACGATACTACTTAATTTATGTATTTATAATACATTGGAAACCATGTACTTACAATTCTCAGCATAACAATTGTGGTTGTAAAGTCCTTTTTTACCGAAATGATTGTTATGATTGAGATTAGCCAAATTGCAGACTGTTTACAGGGAGTATTATATTAACTATGGTGTTGTTGCAAAGATAAAAAAGAAAATTAATAAAATATATATTTTTTTTTTTTTAAACTCAGCATTCCCCTTTATCAGAGGAGGCTTATGCCGGTTTGATTGCCAGTGTTTTAGAGACTACCATCCAACAATGTGTTTGACGTCACCACCATCATTAGCAATGGACAACATCAATTGGTCGATATCCCATTGCTATTGGCAGGCCAACAGGCTTGCGTCAGATTAATTTGTCGAACTGGGCTGTAACTACAAAGTTGTGCTGTAGTCGTACTCTAACACACATCAGCATCCACAACACATGACCTAAAAAATTTGGTGCAAAGCTTTTTGAAACAAACAAGAGTATGACATTATATAAACCAGGAGCTTTCATTTCAGCTGGATGAAAGAGAAACCCCTCTGCACCACCTCCTTTCTCACTGGCAGTTAATAGCTGATTAAGCCCTGTTGCAGACAGTGGGCCATGGGGAGCCAATTGATCTGACCTCCGACCCCTCACTCTGATGGAAGGGGTGGCTGGAGGTCAGGCCTGTAAGGGATACCCTCTTTATCCTTCCCCTAGAACAGCAGCTCAAAGCTGGGGGAGGCACCCAGTCAGGATCCGCAGGTCTCTGGGGCCCCCCACCACCACCCACCACCATCACATTCATATGGTCAATATGAGCCAAAGAGCAAACACCTTAGTGCTCTCTGGCCCTGTGATGCTTTGACCTGCACTGAGTATCTTTAATTTTCCCAAGGGAGGCTTTGAGCTTAGTTTTGTTTGGAGAAATGAACCGAAAGCAGATATTGCATATAAAAAATACACACAGTTATACAATATCTGTCATAGGTGACAAATTTGAGTTGGATACTAACTCCTCCAGCCTGGTGATCTCGTCAGTTCTCAAGTGAAGACTCAGCTGATCCTTTTCTCAGTCAAGGACTTGTTGGGGATTTTCAGTGGAGATGACTGTGTAATGCCACTTCTCTTTGAGGTATCCATTGAAGTCAGCACTATTGCATTAAGCTTACTGGTCTTCCTATAAGGGCACCTTTTCATCACAGTACACACACACACACACACACAGAGCCACACACACACACCCCTTCACACACTCCCCCTTTTAAGTTGAGGTATTGTCTTTAACAGCATTATAACGGTATCATTCCGCTCCCACTGTGAACAACAAAGACAAGAAACGCCAAATCCTAGAACACAGCAATCTGTGTGTGTGTGTGTGTGTGTGCGTGCTCTTTAAAGCAATGCTAATGGACCCTAAGAAGCATTAAAGTGACCCCTACTGTAACAAAAGAGTTAATAATCCGTTTAGAAAACAATCAGATCCCTGGCCATGAGAAAAGCCCCCCGCTAAGTCTTTCTGTAAAGAGGAGGAGGTGGGAATTCACCTTTTTTTTTTTCCAGTCAGCAATCTTGTTGAACATCGCTTGTTTTCATCACGCTCTCTACAGGGAATGATGGAACTGTGTTTAACGGCAGCTCTCAGGCCGCAGTCGGCGAATAAATACACTAACGCAGATGAGTTTCCCTAAATGGGGTTACCAATTTGAACGATTCAAAAGTGACCCCTTCCGGAGGTCAGGGTTTGTTATCAGCCCCCCATCCACTGTAAATGAGTCCCGTTGGTCTTCTAAAGGAGCTATTAACAAACAAACGCTGGCACGCCCGTTAATTGCTAATGATAGGCTCTTTGTCTAGTGTTTCCCCCTCTGGGTCGAAATGTTCAACCAACAGGATCCATCTCCAGGCAAGTGGCTGACAGGTCACACCGTCACTGATATAATAGCTGATATATGCCATTAAGACTATGAATGACATCTCCTGCTCTGTGTGTCAAATATCACGGTGATTAAAAAAGAGTTACAGGGTGATAAAATAAGTACGAGCTCAGTATGAGGGATCATAAACCTTGGGGTAGCTGAATGTATCACCTCGGGCTGGCAGGCTTATCTGTTATGCGTCAGAGTGATCCATCTGTTTTAACATCAGGTCAGAGCTGAATCTATCAGTGCTTATCTCTGCTGTCAAGAAGGTGAGGAGAGCTTTTTTCTTTATCTCTCTGCTGCTTGTCCTTCCTTCCCTCTTCCCGCTCTCTTCCAGCAATCTCCAACATCCTGGAAGCTGATCACAAAGACGAGTTATAGAGCCAAATAAACCGACAACGGAAGAAATATGACAATGAAGTGAGATAATTGCGCCGCTTAGTGAAATATCAGCTCTCATTGAGTCTCGTTTTCTCAAGTGGATTTCTGCATTAAAAACTCAGAGGAAACAGAAGAAGAAGAAGAAGCCCTGGTGACTGCAGCACTTAAAAAGTCCTGTCCTCAAATTTGAAGTTTCACCTCCAACTCTGAACTAAACCAAGGGACTCTGGTTTCTAATGTTGGCATGAAAGTGGGGTTTGGGGACCACCATGTATCTTTGAGAGGGTTTCAGGGGCTCCCAAGCCAAAAGGAGAATCATTTATTTTCACTATAATTCCATCCCAAAGTAACACAATGACAGAGTGTGACTATTTTGGTGATGGGTTTCATACACTTTCTATAATAAAACATGTCAAAGCTAAAAATCTATCTAAATGGGGGTCTGTTGTCTTAATTAGGTCAGTTGAGGGGGTACTGGTGTGAAAAAGTTTGAGAACCAATGATGTAGGCTACTGGGGCACAACATGTAAACAAAGCTGTATCCTCAAATACTCCATTCATTCATTCATTCATTCATTCATTCATCCATCCATCCATTCATTCATTCATTCATTCATTCACAATTTTCTTTAAAATACAAAATCAGTAGTTTACTTTATTGTGAACAAAATTGGTAAATTGAGATTTTGGACATATATTAATGTAACACTGGCTACTATTTGCCTTTAATGTTAACCACATAGTTACTGCCTTACAACTACTTTTCAGGACTTGTGTAAAAAGCACTGGAGCAGCTTCTTCTGTGTAAATTTGGTATCTCCACATCTACATGCAGGTATAATTTAATGGGATATCAAGTGTTACATCAATCTTGATATCCCATTAAATGATACCTGCATTGGGAACTACAGTGTGTGGACTTTTTTCTGGCTTTAAAGATTTAGTTTTTTGCTCCAGCATCTGGTTTTTCATTCCAGATATGTGCTGAACTTTTTCATGTATTTCCACATCTACAATATGCAACATATTACATTGTGAGATTGTTAGTAAAAGGAGTCTACATGCCATGAACACTACTTTTTTTTTGCGTTGACTAATTGAGGGCATAAACATCACCCACATAAAATAGAAGAGGGTTGATGTAGTGCACCACATAGTAAATGAGGAGTGATTTCTGACACAGCCAAAGACAAACTTTAGAGTTACGTTGTGTTGCATTTTTCTTCCTTTGATAGAAGCCAATACCTCCCTACACCTCCCCACGCCCCTGCATTGAGCTAACACATCCCTCACTGAATGCAGATAGACCAAACAGATTTCAAGCTTCCATCAAACTCCCAAGGAGACATCGAAACAAACCAACCCCCAAACTATCAAAGTAACAGAGAGGCTGCTGGGATTGGCAACTGTAATATATATGTAGGGACTTTTTCTTTTTTTTAGCAGGGATCATTTTATTTTAATCCTCTCACTGCTGAATATTCAAAATTTCACACACAGCAGAGCTGAGGTCTTGCAAATGATACCTACGCATGCAAAATAAGCCAATTATCTAATCATTATTGCATTATTCTCATTATCCCTGCTTTGTTGAGGAAAGAAAAAAATCCTCTTTAAGGATGTTTAGGGCGTCTTCATTTACCTCACTGCAAATTACCCTGGAGGAAATGACCAGTGCGAGTGGATTGTGGGACTTTTATTTGAATGTTTCCTGATGTAAGTTATTCCTTTGTCTGGGCCCAGCTAATAGCAGGGAATGGGATTCAAATAGAGTCAAGCTGCCTCCTGAGATCCCTCAATCCACCGTCGCCATAAAAAAGAGGTCTGAGGCCAGTCTAAATATTTGGTAGTCTTAGCAGGTTCATGTTAAAAGACACACACACACACACGCACACACAAACGCACGCACAGCACACACACTCACGGTGAATGCACAAGCAGGCCGAGGCTGTGAAGTTGAATGGCATAGCTCAAAGCCTTCCTCCCCCTATCCCTGCCTCTTTCTCTCTCTAAACCGCCAAACCATTCTCCCCCTTTCTCCAGCTCAGAGGAATTCATTAACTGCCTCTCCACAGAGACACTATGGAAATCAGGCAGCTACAAAGGCAGAGAGAGAGAGAGAGAGAGAGAGAGGGAGAGAGAGAGAGAGGGAGGGAGAGGGTGGTGGTGGTGGTGGTGGTGGTGAATGGGGCTATATTATCCTATTAGATGGTGGATATGTCTCGTTTCCCTCCCCTGTCATGAGAAAAACATTAATTTTAAGTGAGAAACGAAACAGAGGGAGGGAGAGGGAGAGAGAGAAAGAGAGAGAGAGAGAAAGTGAGAGAGGTAAAGAGAGAGAGAGAGAGGGAAATGGTGAGGGTCTTTAACATTGCTCTTTTATCGAGCTGAAATGGAGAGTCCCCTGGCTCCATTTACCTTGGCAATGAGGATAGAGCCGCTCTCCATGAATGCCATTTAAAATGCCATGGAGATTAAGCATCCTCTCTCTCTCCCTCTCTCTCTCTCTGTTTCTCACACACACACACTCATACGCACACACAAACACACACATATATATACACGGGAGCAGTGGCAGCAGCGGTGACGGTGCTCGTCATAATATGTGTTTAGGAAAACAGCTTTGAGATTCATGAGTAAAGCCCTCTAGGTGCCAGCGCTGAGGAGGGAAGAGAGCGGAGAAAGAGACAGAGAGGACCATCACTTAGCCAGAGTGGGCTTTAAGCACTGTAATTAAATCATTAGACAAACCCCCCCTCCTCCTCCTCCTCCTCCTCCCTCCCCTCCCTTCCTCTCCTCTCCTCTCTTCTCTTCTCTCTCCTCTCTCTCTCAGCTCAGCCAAGCTCATCAGGGGCTCCAGTGTGAAATGATGAATCTGTATTTATGGGGATGGAGTAATTACACAGCTAACCTCTGAGGGAGCCCGGGAGGGCCACAGGGCCACTGAGCAGGGCGCAGGGTGCTCAACCTCATTAGCACTGCCCGTGTGTGCATGTGAGCGTGTGTGTTTTCTGCCTGAGTGTGTGTGTGTGTGTGTGTGTGAGAGCATATTAAAGTGCTGTTTTGATATTGAAATCAATGAGAAAACATCAATGTGCATTCTTCTATATATCCCATTACTGTCAATTTGAAGTTTTCAGCATACAAATGTGAAGTTTTCTCACCTCTAGGATCTCAAATTCATACTTTTACCACCTTTTTAAATTTTTTTTATTATTATCAACTTCACTCCACAACATCATTGACTTTAAACCTGTGGGCCTATCAGGAGTACAGTGGTCCATTCTTCACAGCAAACATCTGTCATTTTCCACTCTGGAGCTCCTGTGTGCTCCATATCTCTGCCATCTCTTATCCCCGTCAATCTCTGTCATTACCTTCAGTCTCCCTTATCTGTGCTCTGAAAATATGCTCCACTGACTTCCGTCGATAATCACGGACATTCCTCTCGGATCTGACCGACCATATCGATGCCTCCCGGCCCATCTGCTGGCCAGTGTCCCGGCATACCCTCCGGATCAGCTGTCAAATATACTCATAAAAAAAACATGCGAGGGGGATATGAAAAGGCAACTGTTGTAAGATCTATTATTATTATTACCTATTATTATTATTATTATTATTATTATTATCATTATTATTATTATCATCATCATTATTATTATTATTAAGTTGTAGATGTTTTTAAATGCATGCATTCCTTCTAATTTCGTGTAAATATTACTAATACAATAATATTATGAGCATTACAATGTGTTACTGTTTTACCATACAAACTGACTGGAGGGGGGGGGGGGGGGGCTGCTTTTGTTAAATAAAGCCATGCTGACCACAAAGAGGCAAATATACACTGCACAAACATGTACACACTTGTACACACTTCACAGGTTCCTCTCCTCTATAGACACAGTGAAGACTGCAGAAATTAGATCACACACACCCCAGCACACACACACATACACACACACGCACGACCTAGGCTAACCAATGCACTAATCGCCTGCCCCGGGCATAGGAGGAGCTTGGTGCTTAAGTAGGCTGCCAATCAGTCAGTCAGCTCCACATCCAGAAGCTCCTGCGGCCAGACGCACGCATCACTCCGCACTAGAGGTGCCAAACTGCGGCTCTGACAACCACTCCGGGTCGGTGGAAGTGGAGAAGTGGAAGCTTGACAGTTTCTAAAAAAAAAAGAAAGGAAAAAAAGAAAGGGGGACTTTGGTGATTTAGACACCCCCTTCATCCTGCTCGTCTTCTTCTATCTGGGGATTCATACTTTCTCTTTTTTTTCCTCCTCTCTGCCTCGTCTTGCTGTTGTGCGACTTTGACTTTGAGATTTACTGTACGCGTCTCCGGAAATGGCTTTCCCTCAGCTGGGGTACCCCCAGTTCCTCAGTGCCTCCCATGAGGTGTACGGGGGCGAGCGGCCGGCCTCTGCCCGAGAAGGAGCTACCGAAGGCGGCGTGAGCTCGTCCGCTACCGCCGCTGCTGTCGGCTCCATGCTGGGGATGTACGGGAGCCCATGGGCGGCTCATAACTACAGTGCCTTTCTGCCGTACAGCGGAGCCACAGACCTCGCCCTCATAACCCAGATGGTGAGAGTTGCTACTTGTTCACCTCAGACTCAGGCAGCTCAGGTGTTAATGATAGACCACTGATCTCTTGTTTATTGTAAACTACTGCGCAATTTTCCCATGGCTCTAAATGACATTTGAATATAGTGATGGCGCAATATTAAGCTGTTTAGAAACGTTATTCAATTATAATTCCACGAAGTCCAAACCATCCATTGTCAGTTAAAATGCTGTTACCCTTTTATTATTAAATGTGAATATGTCCAGGGCTGTATTGCAAAATATTGAACCGTCACATGTAAGAGAAATTAATTTTCTTATAGTATAAAACTAAACTTTACAAGTGTCGGTTGAGGGTAATTTGCTTGTAAATTATGTAAATCTCAGGGGAGAAATCACTGGTAATTTAGATTTAACTTATGTATTATCAGATATAGCTTTTATTAATTCAATTAATAATGTATGAACAGAAAAATTGAAAGATGGATTCTATTTTCATTATATTTCGTCTATGTTCATTAAAAATAAAAAAAGACAATCATTTCACATTTAATAGTCTAATAAAAAGCAACCACTTCAGAGAATAAATAAAATTGTTTTATGAATTGCTGTTTTCAGGCTCAGCTGCCGCTTCAGTGTAAAATTCATGAAATGTTGAAACTTTTTTAAAACTTATTTTTTTGCTCTAAAATAAATATATCAAATGTGTTTACGCATTTTTTGCATACACAGAAGAAATCTAATTTTCAAGCACAGCCGCTCAACAAGTTGTCATTTCTCTCTGCAACATTTCAGGGCTCACAGTATGATCTGAAGGACAGCCCGGGCTCCCACGCAGCCTCTCTGCCTGTCCACGCCGCTCAAGGCTTCTACCCGTATGGCCAGTATCCGTACGGAGACCCGTCGAGGGCCAAGACGGCCACTAGGGAGACCACCAGCACCCTGAAGGCCTGGCTGCAGGAGCACCAGAAGAACCCCTACCCCACCAAAGGAGAGAAGATCATGCTTGCCATCATCACGAGGATGACACTCACACAGGTGGGTAATGCTCAAGCTGTGGCTTTCAACATTTGGAAAATATTGACCAGTGTAACTTATTAGGGGCCCCAAAAGAAGTTGGGGACATTTGATAAGACGCACAGCACATACAGGACTACTTGCTTGTTTTAACTACATTCAAACGTTATGTCCAGATTCTACAAGAGTAATATTTTATCTAATTAATTGTTACATTAGTTATTATGATAGCCTAAATGCCAGCTGTGATTGACACTTAAATAAAGCCACGATTGAGTGAAAAGTCTTCAGATGTTTTATCTCAAAGCTCTTTCTGTGATTATAACGAATAAACACACTGATGAGTAACGGGTCGTTTTGCAGCCCTACATCACAAACCAATGTATCTGATTTATAATGCGTGAAAATATGTTAATGTTTCCAGGTGTCGACATGGTTTGCGAACGCCCGCAGGCGGCTGAAGAAGGAGAACAAGGTAACCTGGGGCCGCAGCGCCGAGGACAGGGACGGACGCATCTTCAGCAGCGACAACGAGGACGAGCACGGCAAGAACGGCAGCGACGACGAAGACGACGAGGAGGAGATTGATTTGGAAACTGTTGATATCGAGAGACCCGAGGAGCAGCGAGCAGGGGAGCAGGACACCGAAAAGGGGGAGGGAGAGGCAGGCCTGGCCGCCAGAGAGGCCTCGGAGCCGAAGAGCTCAGAGAGCAGCAGGACGCTTTCTGTAGAGGGCCTGAGAAGAGTCGAGGCGGCTATTTCTCTCAATAAGTCGCCTGTTGTCAAACTCGCAGTGGATCATTCTCCAAGCAGACAGGAGTGCCAGAGACCACCCCAGAGCAAACCCAAAATCTGGTCACTGGCTGAGACCGCCACGGCCCCCGACAGCTCTCACAAACTTTCCCCCGCGGCCCATGCACACCATCCGGCTTTGGCCTCTGCCGGCCACCCGGCCTTACTCCCGGGTCATGGGATATATACATGCCAGATTGGCAAGCTGCACAACTGGGCCAACGCGGCTTTTCTGAATGCCAACTCTCTTTTGAACATGAGATCGCTCCTCGGAGGGGCGCCGGCAGGACACCTGCCTCTCCAAGGCGCAGTGCCGGCTGCGCGTCATGACGCACGACCAGCGGTGACGGGCCCTGGAACTTCGGGGACGGAAGACGACAGTGATGTAGAGTCGTCAGGAAGTTTCAGTCCAAAAAGAGATGGTATGGACTACATTTAATTGTACAACGTTATGCAGATAATTTTTTTCTTAAATAGGCCTCATTTGACGCATTTGGCAACAAGAACTGATCCAGAAAAAAACCCAAAACACACCTACAGGACAATATTAGTGTTACTTATATTATTATGTGTTATTGTTATTTGCAGGTGATTTTTTTTTAGAATAATTTAAACCAATAAATTGTTTAATAATTAAACGATTTTCTCTTTTTACAGACGAAGAGAGCGACCACAGGCCTGACTCCCTTAAGTCCCCATTCCAGCTGATCACTGACAGGTAAACCTCATGCATTTGAAATCAATTTGGCGGGCATTATCAGTATCAATTTCTCTCCACATATCTTCTGCTAAATTAACCTCAAAGCAGAGGTAAACACTGTTACACCTGACTGGGCGGAAGGCAGACCTCAGCACATAAATCATGTGATTGAGTCCCCACTTTAACGCCTCGTCAGGCAACAGTCTAATATATCCTGCGGGGTCCTCCCCACCACCACCACCCCTCCCCTAACTCTGAGTTATCGCTGCCTGTGTCATTTAAATAATCTGCCTCCATTTATTCACGCCCCCTTCACTGAATGCAGCTAATGTATGTCAAAGAAAACGCTGATAGCACCATCATGAATGTAGTGGAGGGTGAAAAGGCATAAAACAATTTACCTAGTGTCATTTTAATTTGCATAGAGTTCCACATTGTTTTAGATGAAATTTTAAAACTAAACTCATAATATAAAAAAGGCTTTATTTTAAAAGATGTGTGTGTGCATGAGTGTGTGACTTTTTAAAGGAGTGAAAAACACACTTCTCTAATAATGTAATTGTATTTATGATGGAGATTTAAAGATGTTTCACTCCTGACTTTTTCCATTTTTGTCCTCTTCCTCAGACCTCACCATGGCACAGCAGCACAGCGAGTTCTGACATCAACATTATGAGAAGACAAAAGAGGGAAAAAAAGTAAAGAGAAAGAAAAGGAATAATTTTATTTAACGGAGAACAGTTTAATGAAGGCTATTTTTTTTTGACAGGGAAACCTGTCATAGTATTACTGTTTAGCTTCTATTCGCAAAAGAGATGGATGTTTTTTTGTCACAGATTTGCTTGTATCTCTCTTTTTAATGTCCTAGGTTGGTTTTTGTTTGTTTGTTTGTTTTCTTCCTTCCTCTGTTGTGAATGCAAACATTGAAAATTGTAAATACAGGATATGAATTTGTCTTTAAAGAATATATTTTTTGGGAACTAAATAAATGTCATTATAGTCATTTATTACTGAAAACTTTTTCACTAATTGGAAATTGACGATGGAAAAAAAGAGGAAATAAAGAAGAACATGGGTGTTCAGTGGAAATATAGAAGTGACAAACATTTTCTAAAGCAAGTACTTAACTTTTTATTTCCAGAAAGTTAAGAGTTGACAAAGAATTATGATGCCAATTTGCATTATGTTAAAATATATGACAGATACCAGATTTAGTGTGAATGTTATAATTAATCCCAACAGAGGCATTCTCTTTTTATGTTCATCCTTTTAAGATGTGCAGACACAGTGGATTGGATATTTTAAAGGGTAAATGATACATTTATATGAATATACATATATAAAAAAATATTGATTTCAATTGGTGGCTGTTTGCTTAATGGTGATCACAGTGCACCCACCTTTTAATTGAACCCTTCGTCACTGTGTTTAGTTAGTTTCACATTCTCCTTTGCCAGCTTAACCATGCAGTGTCAGCTCCCCCTTTCTTTCTTTCTTCTTTTTGCAACAAAAGTCTCATCCTTATTGAAATCTGCACTCTCACCAAAATTCGGAGACTTATGCCAACGCCTTGGAAAGCCACTGCAGACCCTGCGGAAATTGAAATTGAAGATTTCCAGGACCTTATGAACCTACGCCTGTGCTTTCAGCCAGGCCTTCTTGCTTTAATGTTGGATTATACCCCCTCAGTGCCACCACTGCCGCCTCTGAAATATGGATCAGACGGCAGGAAAGGCCAGCAGCCAGTATGGGGGCGGCAGCTCAGGGGGAGGTGGATGGGAGGAGGAGGAGGAGAGAGGTTGAGCAGGGGGGGGGGTTGTGTGTCACTCCAAGCCATCCTTGACGTTCACAGGCCCAAAGACAGGGTGTAGAGAGAGAGAGGGTGGGAGGTGGTGGAGGGGTTTTAAAGCTGTTAATGGTGAGTATTTCAAAGCTGTGGCCCTATATTCATGCTTGGATTGGCAGCAGATCATGCATGGCACATGATTTGGGGTCTTCAGGCCTCTCGAGGGGGCCCGGGCAGCCTCAGGTTCATGTGCAGACAAAATTTAGATTTAATTGCAAATTTGAAGTTGTAGAAATGTGGATATTGTGTTGAAAAGCATTGAAAATTAAGTGATTTAATGCCGCACTGAATTCTGATGATCTAATGCTGATATGACAGGTGATATTGTATCAAGTAGTCCGTCAGTGAAATGTCTATAATTCAGAATTAGGATACGGTTAATTAAATGTTTAGATAAAGTTAAATAGTCAAAGCAAGGATACAACAAAGAAGCATGTGTGTGCTGAACAGCTACGATCTAATAGTTGAATATGAACAATTGGAACAAAGTGCTGCTGATATTTACTTATTTGTTATTTGCTGATCTGACTGGGCAGATGGACAGTCCACAGTACAGTCAAACACACGTCCAAATGGTGATTTTTTTTAAGCAGGCGTGATACTCACTGCTGGGAGCTTTATGGACCTGGACATGTGACTCAATGCTGCCACCTCACTCTCAGAACAAGTAGAGCAGAATAGTACTCTGAGGAGTGCAACACTTCGTCTGTGCTCAGGTACAACACACGGTTTCTTCTGCAAACCTACTTTAAACATACATAATCATAGTAGAGCATGATTCGGTGTCATTATAGCTGAAAGACACTGTCAAAAATTCATTCGTCAAGTCAATTAACCCATAATCAGACGCAACTAATTTGCCTCGAAGGGCTTAAACTGTACAGCGTATGACACCCTCTAACTTTGGACCCTCAGTTTCAGATAAGCACTTGATAACAAAACACTTCAACAAGAAAAAAAAGGGGGAGGAAATAATTTGATTCCACCTGATATTTGCTCAGTTTGTACTTATACCTCATTCCACCTTAGTCATTTGCCTAAAATGATCAAAAACAGAATGCAGTGCCAAATGCTCCCGGGTGAGGCCTTATTATACATTTAGTTCAACCTTAATTAGTGCAAATTTGTACTTCTCATGCCAGAAACTAATTTGTATCATGGTTGAAGATTAAAATATATATACATAGCCTGCAACTAAAATACACCTCTGATGTGTGTGAAAACTGGACTTAAATATACTCCTTGAACTCCAAACCTGAAAAACTGGCTACAAATAGGCAAATTATAATGTGGATCTGATCATTTTGACTTTTGTAAGTGATTTATTATCTAATTTGTAGACTAACCAGACATAAAATATAGTTGATTTTCTATAGATAGAGATCGGTGGATATATCCTTATACTGGAAGTCAGACTGAAGTGGTTTTATCTGTCATTACATCAATCATCCATCACCTTTCACCACAGGAGTCTATAACCAACCTGACATGAGTGTATGAGGTGTGGGAAAAATTGAGTTGTGAGTTAAGTGGTGTATTCAACATGCATCCGATTTTCCTCCTCACTCAAAATTCTGTATATCTTCATCCATCCATCCATCCATCCGTCCATCCTCTCACACAGAGAGAAAGAGATGGAAAGAGCAAACTCGAGTCTAAAGAGGAGCAAACGAAAGAGAGAAAGAGAGAGAGAGAGAGAGAGATGATGCAGTGAGAGCTGTCATTGATGTGAGAACAGCATGGAAGGGAGCCAGACACTTGAGGCCATTTTCACTTCCTCTGCCAACTCTGACAGACTGCCATCAGCGAGCGGCTGAGGAGAATATCAGCCGCTCTCTCTTTCTCTTATACACACTTCACTTTTTCTACACTTCATCCCAGCCAGATAGCGCTACTGTTCTTCCAAGTACCCAAACAATATGTTATTCTTTCAAAAGTTGGATATCGGCGAGCTTAGCATGATGGGGCTGAAAAATGACATCAAATGGCTGTTTCATCAGTTAACACAGCGCGTCCAAAACGTGTTTTTGTTATGAAAGGAGGGGAAAGGGAGGGAGAGAGAGAGAGAGAGAGAGGGGGGGGGGGGGGAAGCAAGCAGATCCAAAATATGATTAGCGTTTTCTGGCTGTTGCAGCTAGAAAACTTCTTCAGAGTCTCAAGTTTTGTGCTTCATGTTGCTTGTTTGTCATCCAACCTGTCCCCGAAACTTTTCAAAAAATAGAACCGGTGCACACTGTAAAGAGCCGTAAGTGAGGAAAAACAATTCCACGATACTTCTCCTGAGCCTGAGCTCTTCTCTGAGGAGTTTTTAGAGTCATATCAGCCCCTCAAACTCTCAGTGTGAATAGAGTCTTCATTGGTGCTTTGGTATTCTGATATAGGCTCTTTGGTGAGTTCTAATCCCTATTAAAGAGGCAGATTATGGAAGGGATTTGTCTTTGATTCGCCTGTCCCACTGCTCTTTTCTGTCAGCATCTCGCTCCCTCTCTCTCTCTCTATACATATATATATCCTTCCCTCGTTCTTTTTCCTCTATGCTTCTCTGTCTATCATGATGGGATGGTCATGGATTGAACAATGATTTCCTCCATGTGTCATCCCCCCCTCACGCTCCCACCCTCAGCCACCCTCCTGTGATTATAGCCACATGTATGAGGGCTCCCGGTCGCCTGAATAGATTTGTTAAAAGGCCCCCAGTGGATGAGAGAGGTCGAGGCTCCATAGCCTGGTCCTCGTGTGCTCCACTATCCCCCTTTAGAAGCACTCTGCATGGGGGTGAACTCCCTGCCAGTCCCATCCCCATCACCATCACCGCCGTTCCCCCCTCCTGCTCCTCTCTCCCCTCCTCCGCCACGCAGAGATAATCGGGCTTATGTAAAGACGACGTGCTCTTTTGACAGTCATCAGCTCATCAGTGATCCAATCAAGCCCAAATCCGTCATTGTTCGCCCCTCAAAGTGTCTCAAATCCGCTTGTGCGGGAGAGAGGGGCTTCGCTCTTTATCCTGCCAATCACTCCTGACATTCCTGCAACTGTTGCCATGGCCTGGGGGTCAGAGGTCGTGAAAACAGAGAGCATGAGCTGACTCGCGGTGAATGGCGGAACGCTAAAGGAGGGACTCTACGTGCAAACGGCCCCCGTCGGGTCAGCCCACGCAGGGGGTAAATGTAGACAAGTTAGGGCTCTATAGCCTCGCTGAGAGGGCCAGCCGGGCAGAAAGATGTGGGCAGGAGAGTAGAAGGGGAGGTGTAGAGAGAGAGAGAGGGTTGACGGAAGAGAGAGAGGGCAAGAGAGGTGTGTGTGGAGAAAGGAGGGAAAAGAGGGTTAGGGAGGGACAGTGTTTGATTGCCAAATAGGCTTTACAGAGATTGACCTCGAGGGGCTTGGTGAAGAAAAGGCCTGACACACAGCTAAAGGCTCTGGAGACGAATAATGAACACACAAGTTAATATTTTTTGAATTCTTAATGTTTCTGCTCGTAAAATGTCCCAAAAAAAAGAGTAGAAATGAATTCTTTACCTACTGGAGCTCAACAACAAGCTGCTAGCAAAGACAAATGTTTGATCTACGTGTGCGCGCATGCTAGCTGCTGAGCTGTAATTTGAAATGGAAATGTACCTCCCAACGCAATGAAGCTAATACATGTCGTAACGGGATAAACGGGGCACTGGGTTAAATCTGTTGTAATGTTGTCAAAAGAATAATTTTCTGTACCCAATGTATACGTAAGTGAGCAAATGTTTAGCCTAGACAAGATATCATAGGGAATTTACGCCATTCACTGTTCCTCCATAGGGATTAGTGGAATTAAGCGTTTTACACAAAAGCAAAGTATCAAAACTCATGGGTAATTCAACAAGCGCCACAATACTGAGTTTACAGACTGCTGCTTCTTAGCCCCGCGTTTTATTGTCGCGTTGCAGCTGCGAGTACCTTGCAGACAAATAGCAAACATTGTCAATGCCTTTAAAGGAGACAAATTTAATATACAGGGAAAATACACACAACAAATACTATGAAAGGGTGGGAGTGATAAGTCTTTTCTGTTGTTGTCCATCCATTCATGGCAATAATCTGAGGGAAGAAGCAGATTAGGGGCAGAGGGAGGGTTCGTGGCTGAGTGTCCGCATCGCTGGCTCCTTTCAGCCATTTTGAAACAATGTTTATCCACTGCACTGTTCTAGCGTAGCAACTTAGCGTAGTGTACTGCTGTGAGAAACCTGAGGGGGCTGAGGACTGGCTGCGTCTTTGTTCGGCATCCATTGAGACACGCTGGTGTATTAGAGCGAGGTGGGCGGGGTGGTGGTGGGGAAGCGGCACCAAATGAATTCATGTGCAATTTATGTGATTTTTGGTTGTTTTCGTTTATATATCTGGAAGATGTCGCAGAAAGAAATGAGGGTTGACAGAGCGATTTAGTTTTACAGACGTTGTTTGCACGTGAGGAAGAGAATCAGCACTGGATGGACTGTTTTAGTGATCAAAAATCACCAATGTGACATGTAGAGTGCAGCAAACTGAATCTGTATCTTATCATCTGATCTACAGTTTATTATTGAGAGCTAAAGGTTTTGTTTGGGCGAGTTGGTCTGGAGGTTGTTTTTTTGGTTGGTTGGTCCACCAGTATGATCCAGATCCTGAAATATCTGCAACTTAGTTTCCTGGATCTCATGCGATGTATGCTAATGACTTTGGTGATACTCTGACTTTTCATCCAGGGGTTCTGCAGGGTTCACCAGTTAAATTTGAACTTTTAAGAGCCTTTCTAATACATAGAATGCAATATAATACCTTTAATGTATGTAAGTATGATGGAAAACCATTAGGGACCTTATGGCCTGTCACAAAAATCCCGCTTTTAGATGTATTATGTCTTCTCAACAGCCAGCAGTCACAAAAATATTTTAAACTAACGTTACCGACTGTGGCAGGCAAGAAAAACTGCTTAAAGTCCCCCTTCACTCAAAAATCTGTTTTTCTTCTTTTTACAGTTGGATGTTTGAGCTTCACTGTGCAGAATGATGTATGTGCAGAGTTTGACACTAGAATCATTCATCTGCTGAAAAGTGGAAAGTTTCTCTGCGCTCACTGCAAATCCGATTTTTAGAGGCGGGCTTATGAGGATGATTTGTGACACCAGAACTAGTTTGGAGCCAATCCCGGTCCAATATTCAACTTGTGGATACGGAAACTTGAAGCCTTCATTGCACAAAGACGGATAATGGACTTTTCAGTGACGTAGGAGACGTCTTGTGTCCAGCAGTTAAACTCATGAAAAGAAAAATATATTTGCATATTTATAGATGATGGAAGGAGCGATGATGGAGGGAGAAGGAGTAGATGTCCTCTCAAGGATTTTAACGAGGTAAATATACAATTTTTGTGGAAAAGGCATATCAGGCACGTAGTATTCTTCCAAGCAGAGTAAATTGTATTGTATTAATACATGCCTGGACGGGATATTTAAGACTTTTTTACATAAAATGTATGACTTTTCTACAGCTTTTTTTCCCCTTTTATTTTTATAGAAACTGAATTTGTAAAATTTGCATTTAGTTCAAAGCAAAAATACAACCTCAAAGAGCCGCTAGCAAGAAACAACAAATTTTCCAGTACAAGAAATGTATTTCAACCTATTTCCAGCATATAATGATTTATATACAAAGACTTCATTTTTAGGAATCAGTATGGGTAGACGCGCTGAATTAGAAGACAAATATAGTAACAAATAATGAGGCCTATTGATTCTAGAAAATGTTTTAAGCTGACCAAACCATTTTGAATCATTTCACTGCACAGGCAGATTTTAAAAAAATAACCTATTTTTAGGAAAGTGATACATTTTGGGCCCAATAATAGATAAAAAATGACAAGATGAGATGTTGATTCTGGCACTGTACAGTCGCCTCGAGTGCAAAAAATCCCTCTGCTGTCTTTCACTTTGTTGATAATGATAGATGACTCACGGGTCACATATCTCCACTGTGTAATTACACATGAGATGCGTGCATGAGCGTACGCACACACTCTGTCATTCACGGCGCACACATACACACACACAGTTTCAGAGTAATGTGAGCCCTCATTCATCTGCCCACGTCGTTTAGGGTAATAGAGCTTAATGGAGTATATTAACCCTGTCCAGCTTGCATCCCTTCTCAGATGTGTATGTGTGTGTTTCCATGCACGTGCACAGGGAAAGGGGAAACCTGCCAACTGTTTATCAGCAAGACACACACACACACACACACACACACACACACAGTGGGGGAGCAGAGATCTGGTTTCCCACTGTCACAGATGCTTACCCGCCTCTCCATTAGTGATGTGATTGGAGTGGACATAGAAAACCAGCAGCCTCGTTCCCACAGGGGCAATCTGAGGAAATTATTGCCCTGCTCCTCTCTCGGGAATGTCAGCACTCCAGAAAGAAGCACTTAATCGACTACTATCATACGCAACTCTGTCAACCGCACAGCGTTTGTTTTTGAGCATTTGGTGTGGATTAATACTTTGCGGAATGGTGTTTGATGGTACGTGATCAGTCATGGCACAGTGAGAGGCTCGCGGGAGCTGCAGGGGATCAGACGCTCAGCAGCGTTTACTGGGAACGTGACAAATAGATGATCACTGGAGAATGAAGATTGATACAATAGTCAAGATCTCTACTCTGTCTTTCTGTGTGATACAGGGAGAAAATCACTCAGAAGAAGGATGTTGGGGTGCACACTGCTGGTGGCCTAAAGTCCTGGGAGGTCCAGTCTTATATGTAACATGAAATCTACACACACACACACACACACACACACACACACACACACACACACACACACACACACACACACACACACACACACACACACACACACACACACACACACACAGTGTGTTGTCTTTGGTTGGTCACGAAACTATGGGTGACCTTTTCACCCCGGTCAATACAACTGCAAGGTGAGCCCGCTGCACTGGATGAGACCATCACCGTCACCATTACGTTGTAGTTCCCTGAACCACCAGAGGATGGCACCTGAGCTCTAAGTAGCAGTGCTGCAGTACTTTCTCTAAAGCACAGGGGAAAATGTATCCCTGAATCCACTTTCCATAATATTCCTAATCTAACAATCTGAAGCGGACACTGCTGCAATGTCCTGAGATGAAATGTGATCTCTAAGTTCCTAGGATTCCAGGATTGTCTTGGCTAATTCACTTTCAACTTCCATTTGTCTTATTCTATCTACTTCATAAGCACATTTAGATAATTCTTAGTTTGCTTTGATCTTATTAAACAAAGAAAGAACTCAGAGTACAAAGATTTACATATGATTTAACCTCAGTCATGTTATTAGAGTCTAATTGACCTTAAACATAAGTAACATTACTATGTAGGATAAGCATGATGTGCATTTCTTTGTTGCAAATGACTTTTTGAAATATATTTCTTTTTGCTTGCCCTGTTAAACATATAGGCCTAAAACATGAAATATTTCCTTATTCTGTCTAATAATAAAGCTTTATGGTCATTTCTTTATTTTGCAACATGCTCAAACACCTTCAGTTTTCAAATTTACTGAGGTCAGAAGAAAAGGAAAAACAATGTTTTGAATTAAATGGTTGATTTTGAATTTATTACTCTTATTATTATTATTTCACACCCACACTCAACAGTGGGATCTGTGAGACTCCAGACAAAAAGGAAGTGAAGGCAATGTTCACGTCAGTGATCGAGAAAATGTAAAAATTATTTTTAAAATGACTCATACGAGCAGAAAGAAGATAAATGGCCAGAAGTCAAGTTAGACCAAGAGAGATAATGGACAAATAAACAGATAGAGTAACAGTCTGAGGATCAGTGGAAGAGTTAAGGTAGGTTAAAGTGTTTGTTAAAGGCTGTATTGGTCCCTGTGGACTGAGGCTTGAAGAGCTGAATAATGTATGTCTGCTCCCAGAGTAATGAAGTGGAAGTGATAGGGAGGAATACGGCTGGCCTCTCGGGGCTCAACGCAAACTGTACACACTCTTAAGAGCTGCCTGTAGCCTAAACCTGTCTCCCTCTCTGCTTCTGTCTGTCTTCGTCCACTTTTCTTTCTCTCCCTCTCTCTCTCCTTCTCTCTCACACACACCCACACGCACTGCTCAGCGGCTAAAAGGGTTAGCTTGTCTCTGTTCCCGTATCCTACATCATTGATGAGGAGGACCAGGGCATTTATAGTATCCCACACAGAACTCAGCTGCTCCAGATCTTCCATGAAGCTCTTATTAGACAGGAGCAGGGCAGCAGCAGATATCACTGCTGGGGCTTGGCGATCAGACAGGTACTTGGTGTTTGCAGCCTTGTTTGTGGATCAGATCGACTCTGCTTTGCTCTTGTATTTGGTTAGTGTTATTGCGCTAGACGAGGGGGCCGCTGTAGGCCGTGTCTTGTGGTGAAAAGGAAGGGCTACTTTCTTCCCTCATTATCCTTTTATTGCTTGTCCTCCTCTGTCCTCTTCTTTCTGTCTGAATAGGCTTCCTGTTTTCTCAGAGAGCAAAAGCTGGGACTAAAAAGGTGGAAAAAGTTACCTTGTGTTACCCCTTTGTCCGTTTGTCTAAGGGTAAAACACTGCGAGCAGAGGAGGGCTTGCATGTTGAATTTCTCTTGCATTTCTCTTCATTTTGTCTCACTTTAGCCCAGAACACCTTAAGATTTATGATTTAACATACCCAAGAGGAAATATTCCCAAGAGCAGTTTTGTTGTTGTCAGGCCTATTCTGGTTCTTGCTTAAAGTTAGATGAGAAAATCGATATCATTTTAATCTGTTCAATACAATATCCGCCTTCCAGCACCTCTAAAGCTTATTAATTATTGTGTTCCTGGGGTATTATCATCATAGTGAGGTCCCCAACAGTTGGCGAGACTCCAGGAAGTCACTACCCCTGACTGACACTGTCCTCCCAAGAAAAATGACAGCATTGGTCGTTCCAGCAAATCCCCCAAAAATGTCCTATGTTGATGTTCCAGTGACAATGCCCTCCAGCTGCCAAAATGATGAGTCTTGTCTGTCAGGAGTAAAGGAGGAACCTTTGTGACTTTATGGAGACACAAGGTCTACCGAGGAATGAAGTTGGGGTAGATTGGTAATTCAACAAAAAATTAGTGGTTTCTGTAAATCCCCAAAAATGTCATGTTTACATTCAAGTGACAAGTGACAAAGCCCTCTAGTGGGCATAATTATGACTCTCTTCTTTTGGGAGCAAAGGAGGAACCTGTGTGACATTGTGGAGAAACAAGGACTACCAAGGGACAAGGTTGGGGTAGATTGATGGGTCAACAAAAGGTTGGCCTTCAACGTGGGTGATCACTGTTCTGAAGGGCAACAACAAATGAGGAGGGCTTCATCCTGAGCTAAGAAATACTCTGGCACATAACCATGTACAAAACCACAAATTGTAATTTGTACTCGTAGATTTTTGGATGGCCTTATTTTGCCCAGACAGAACCATGCTGGCTATTTCTCCCCTCTAGAAACTAAAGCAGCTGGTTTTAGTTTACGGTACAAATTTAAGAATGGTATCAATCTTCTCATATAACTCTTGGCAAGAATTTCAAACTATTCCTTCAAGTTTTGAGACATAAATATCATCAAATACCACTTTTCTTATATTTCGTAGTTGTCAGACTATTGTTTTGTTTTTCTGACCTGGAGGCTATACAAAGAACGATTATTTCCTCTCCAGTACAACTGTCTCGTCCAAACTCAATAGACAATGAAACCATGTTTTCACTCAGGTTGGTAAAAACATTCTCACTTCAATTTGGGCCCATCGGCACAATCCACTTAGATCTGTTTTTAAGGTGAAATAGCTAAAACCGAGATGAAGGCTCAAAAAGCATCTACATGTTAAACAGCGATTAAAATTGCATAGATTTCATACTTTACGGCAGAAAATATTCAAATGTGTTGCACTGTGATTGAAGGAACTTGTGATTGGAGTTGTTTGGCCCTCTCTTTCGCACACTCTCCGCAGTGCCTTGCCTTCCACCTCCTCTCACATTAACATGTTTCTATCATTAACCCCCATGCCCCACCTACTGCATAATAGCTAGAGCAGGATGCAGGGAGGAGAAAATAAGAATGTGTTTCCTTTCTTTTCTTTTTTTTTTCCTGTGGAGCATCTTGAATGAATGATTGATGTGAGGGGAGTAAGATCAGAAAGATATAATCACGGTCTAACGAACGCAGAGCCTTAAGAAATATATATATGGAGGAATGCCATAAATTTATAAACACAATATATATTAATATATAAGTAGTCCATTGAATATTCAAAAAGAGGGAAATAACATAATCTATGCACCTCTTTGTGCAATGTATGCTTTGTATTCATTCTTTGTGTACAAGAAGAAGGTAATAAAAGCTTGGAAGTTAAAACCATGACTCTATAGTCTGTTCATCTATACCTCACAACTCCCCCCCCCATAAATTATAAGAAACCAAGATTAAACACAGTCATGTTCATTGTCACAGGCTAAACAAATTGCTATTTTCTTTGAGTGACATATGTTTTGTGTGAAGACGCGCAACGTCGGCACAGGAAGATAACTTCATTTCCAAGCTTTGAGCACAGATGAGGGAGAGACAGTTAGTCTGTGTTCAGTATATGAGCACCTTTCACGGGACAAATGGAATGTCAATCAAGCGGCGGTACACAGATGCCTTCTCCCCGGTGGGCCCGGAGATGCTTTCTGGTGATGCAGCTCTGTTGTTCCAGCCTTACTCTGGGTGCACTGGGAATATTTTGTCCTTTTACCCCTCCACATCCCCTTGCTCCATTTCAGATCCCCTGACTATTAACAATTTCTTCTGCTCCCTAAGTTTGCCTCTTTAGGTTTTCCCTCCTCAGCACTTCCATTTCTTCATGTTGATTCCCTTACATGTAAAGGTTGGTATCCAACTCTCTTTACTTCTTCTTCCTCTGCATAACTTCTCATGGTTTTCCCATTTTGATTCTCCCCTCCATTTCCTCCAATATAAGGGATGGTACAAAAATTATCGGGGTGGGGAGTGGGGCAGAACAGATTTACTGTATGTTTGAATTTATAAAAAAGCAGGACCCTCTCAAAACATTATCAATATTTCCTTTGGACCTTCCTCTTGACTTACAAAATAAAAACAATACCTTCCTTGTCAATACCACAAAATAGTATATTTATGGGTACAGAATGAGCTCTGTGGCTACTGATGGAGTTGAGCAACGCAATATTTTCCCCAAAACCTAAATACAACTTAATTAAAAAAGTATATTCATTAAATCTGATGATGCTAATGCCCAAAATGTATGCAGTCATATTACTTGATGCTTGCGTTACATGGCTGGGCCCATTTCTTTCAGACAGCATCCAAAGAGCAACAAAAGTCAAACATTCTCTTTAACAATTTGATCTTCTTGTTGTTTTTTTGACAAAAAAAACAAAACAAACAAAACTTTCCCCTTTATCTGATCCCCAAATAATTTGTGTACAGTTCCTAAATCATTTTCCCTCTGTCTTTCTGTCATTCTACCCCTTTCCTTCCTTTAAATTCTTAACTTCTTTTCCCTTTTGCACCAATTTATCTAACGATTTTTTCCCCCCACCACATTCCCCTCTTACATTTTCTCCATCCCTTTTACACTTGCCCTATAGTCTTTCCTCCTCTCCTACCTATAAAAACACTGGAGGTGGATTGAGAGGAAACGAATCAAATGTTTCCACTTCACCAGGACGGCTTAAGACTTTATTATTAAAAACATGACAAGCCATTCAGTTGGTAAAGGTGCTTACTCAAGGGAATGCAGAAAGTGTTTATCCTTTGATTAATTTGCTTGGAGGAGACCCGAAATTTCCCCACTCATGAATATGTGGATGACAGGGAGATTTCTCTGTGGTGACAAGTTATCTAAACTACAGGGCAAAACGATTATGCTAATATCAGGTTGTAGTCATCAATCATCTTGTGTCAATGTGGTGTCAACGCATCACGTTCCTGATCCCCCCCTCTGGCCATAGCTGTGTGTGTGTGTGTGTGTGTGTGTGTGTGTGTGTTTGGAAAGGAGAATTGATCACATTCTCATTACGCCTGGGGACTGTTCGGAGGGGGGGGGGGGGGGGGGGGGGGGGGGGGTTGCACTTGCGTCGAGCTGTTCTCCTGGATAAGGGCTAAAAGAAAACTGGGAGGGAATTAATTAGGTGAGTTTCTTCTTCTTGATGTGAACACCGGGCTAAAGCGCGCAGGGTCCGGGCTGACGTCAGAGAGGCGCGCCTTAAAACCAAAGAGCGCATCACGGAGAGATGCATGGTTTGATCACACACTCTCTGCTTTGGATTGTACGATAGCAGGAACACTGTTAAGGCTTCAGTATCTAAGCGAATGAAGAGAAACTGCAAGGGGAAAGCCGGGAAGTTACTTTTAAACTCGGTTCATCGCGGTGCGTAAAATGAAAGTGGTGCGTAAATGTATGCGTGCCTCTAATTGGATACGGTGGTAGATAATATCCAAATTTTACTAACTAGAAAGTTTGGCTGGTAAACTAGCTCTGAACTAGTGCCAGAGGGAAAAGTCTACCTTTGGCACGGATGCTGTTGGATGTCTGCGCTCCTGCTTTTGCCTATTTGATCTCATTTGAGCCATGGCTTACTCTCAGTTGGGATACTCCTACTCCACTACACCGCAGGTATGATACATATTATAAGCATGTTTTTTGTCGTTTAACTTGTTGAGTTATATCTGACATTAATGGGATTGATAACCTGATCTAAATACGAGGAATGGTTCATAGACAACTCACAGAATAGCCATTCACACGCCTTTCGACTCTTTTTTTTCTTTACAAGATATGACCTCTAGCATAGTTGCAGTTCTTTCCTGTACACGTTTTAATTGTTTTTTTCAAGAATTAACTGAAATTATAACATGTCGTGTTATAATTTCAATAACATAACGTTAACATTGTAGATGTAAAACAGCAAAATGTAAAAAGGTTTTTGTAGTGTAAACTAAAAGTTTGTTGATTTTTTTTTTTTAAGTTTTAGTTTGGAAGAATTTTTTTTGAAAAAAAATCTTTCTCAGTGAAGATCCTGTCTGACAAATTAAGTTAATCTGACAATTCTCCTCTTATCTCAAAGTTTCTGATGGGCTCCAGCCCCCTGTCCGGTTGTCTGGAGCCAGGAACGACTGCGTCCCACCCGGTGCTTCGCTCCCCGGGCCACCAGCTCACCACTGGCACCGGCATCGGTGTCTACAGCGGCCCTTATCCAAAGAGCCAAGGTTACTACAACACCTGCACCAGTGATGCCACCGCTCTCTATTCCAGAGTGAGTTTCACCTATCATTTATAGTTTATTCTTATTCTTATTCTTTTGAATTCATTTAAAAATGCGCAATTGCGCAGATGTCATTAATGACGTATGAGGGATGAAAGGAAGAAAATGTTTTATTTTTTAAAGAATTTTTCCAGGATCATAAATCATTACCTGAGATAGAGGAAAAACACTTCACAACAAATAAAGTCACTTTCTGGCTAAAAACCACTCTTGAGTACAGAGTACACGCTTATGAAAATACTTTGAAGTATTTTATAGTTTGATTAGACAGAATGTACACTAATGTTACATATTTTCCAATATTTGCAGGGACCACTTGAACCCAAAGACAGAGCTGCCTCTGTGCATGTGGGGACATCTCAGACTCCTGCCTACTATCCTTATGATTACACATTTGGACAATATCCTTATGACAGATATGGGTAAGTCAAAGTCTGTGGTTTGGCTAATAACTGCTTCTATTGCCTTTAAATCAAACATTATTTTCTAAAATCAAAACTGTAATATCATATTATCAGACATTCTCCCCTTAGGACTGCTGACTCTGATGAAAATGTTATAGTGTTTCTCTTACAAGTTCACAGTGACCATAATGATGATCGTCAATGTCTTGGCATCAATACATACACACTATACACAATAATATCCTTAGTGGGACTTAGTTTCTGGGACTGGTACAGGTTATGCAGTGTGGTTTTATTGTAGCCTATGTGGTATGTGTTGTCTCCTAAAGCATCATTAAAAGGTTTTCAGGATTTCAAAAGTCAAAAGTTCCTCTTATTTCTATAAAATTACGAATGTATTTATAGCAAATGTCTTCTTATTATTTCTAGAGAAATAGTAACGTAATAATGAATGTCACTATTTTTTTCAGGTATTCCTCCTCTGATGGAGCATCGCGTCGTAAAAATGCCACCCGTGAGACGACGGGTACCTTGAAAGCCTGGCTGCAGGAGCACCAGAAGAACCCCTACCCAACTAAAGGAGAGAAGATAATGCTTGCTATCATCACCAGGATGACCCTTACACAAGTAGGTCTTAAGTGAAATATTGAAGATTTAAGGGCACTTTTTATAAGTTTAGTTGTCCGATAATGGGTATATGTCCTATATCTGCACCTTAATATTTTTTTTCCCTTTGTCCTATTTTGTTTCTTTCTCCCTTAATTACTGTATAACTTCTTTCCTTTTCCTATACCTATGGTTTTATTTTCCTTTCTGACTTCCATTCCTTCTCTCCCTCAGGTGTCAACGTGGTTTGCGAATGCCCGCAGGAGGCTGAAGAAGGAGAACAAGGTGACGTGGTCACCGCGAGCTTGTAAAAGCTCTGACGACCGAGGCTGTGATGACGACAGTGATGAGGCAGAGAAGCCACTTAAAAATGACAAAGAGCTTCCTGGTAAGCGGGACCCAATCCCTATGTGCTTGGCCTAAATCAGCTATTTGTAGAAAGTTTCATTAGCATACTCAGAGTTTTCTGCATCATTCCTCAGATCAACCTTGTGCAGACCTGCAGAGTGATCTTGAAGACTTCGACCTACTGGAGTCTGATGCTTCTGACTGTGAACCAAAGCCACAGTTTCTACCAGAGGACAATGACGCAAACCCAAGCACAAACATCCCACATGGGCATCTCATACACAACCCAGACTCACTGCATGGTACAGAGAGATTGACTCCTGACTGCCCCAAACTCACATCGGTCCAAGACCAAAACAGCGCCTTTTATCCTAATCCAGATGTCCGAAACTCTGACACCAAGCCAAAAATCTGGTCAATCGCTCACACTGCTGTGTCTTTGGATCCCAGCTTGCAGCTAGAATACCCTCCCTGTATGTTGTCGTCGACAAGGTCCTCATCTCCTGGGTATCCATCAAACATGGCGCTAACCAAGGTAGACACGGAACAGGATTCACCAGTCACCACTCTCAGAGAATGGGTGGACGGAGTTTTCCATGGCCCCCCTTTTCAACAGCCCAAACCAGCTACATTGTGGAAAGGCTTAAATGAAGCCATGATAGAAAGCAGAACACCAGGACAATCCTTTGTTAGGTCTACGACATCTTTGTAGTGCAACCAGGCACCATAAGTGGTGTTTTTCATAGACTGCTGGACTTAAAACATAAAGTATATATTTTGTTGTTGTGACTTGATAATTGACTGTTCACTAAGCTCCGCCCTCCTTTGGTTACTGTTGCTAAGGTGGGAAATTTATCAGTCTGTATTTTTAGTAATTTTTTAAACAATGGGTCTTTCATTTCAGTCAGGTACATAAAAACAGGTTTCTCATTTCTAGCAAACAACAGTTGATTTTGCCATCTGTATCGACAACTATTTGTAGCAGATTTTATTAGTTTTAGTTAGCCTGCAAATTAATGTTAATTAATTGATTTAAAACATACCAATTTACTTTTTAATATTTCTAGCTGACTCATTTTGAATGAGAATCCTCTAAAAGGGGTCTTAACTATGCACTTAATGACTATATGCATATTATTGTGATAAAAGACTGAGACTAAAGCCTCATGTCCCACGCAGCATAAGTCAGCATCCCCACCAGTTATAAAAGATGTGCAGGCTTTTAGGAGGAGGACATGTGTGGAAAATGTATTGCTATCTTTGTATGTTGGCTGGGATTACTGGAGTGTAAATTTCTCCGAACCCAATGAAGGGCAGGACAGAGCTGCTAACATTAAACCAAACTCTGATAGCATCCTGGACCAGCTTCCACACAGTGGATGTGCTTTTCATGAACAGGGCGTTTTGTAATGTAACATTAAAACCCTAAAAATTCATGTATGTTATTTATGCTCCTTGGGTTTGGAAGCATTATCAGCTTCTGTCAGGAGTAAACTAGTTAGCTGGACATTTTAACGATTATAGCTCAAATTGGAATTGGTTAACGCACCATTTAATCTATTCCTTAAATGTTTCTCTTGGGTATTTGGTTTTGGAACGACTTTGATACAATCTCTGAAGTCTTCAAATGTCAACATCGTTTTTTACTGCTGTCCCATGTGCATCGCTTCATCAACATGTGGGGAAGTCTAAAGCTTGAAAGGCATGCCATGTCTAGTTATGGAAGCGAGGATCGGACAATTGTTCGGGGTAGGGGTTTAGCAAACAGTCAATTGACAATGTATGATCCTACTTTTGCATTTTGATAGGCCCTAACTCTCTTGGGCCCCATTAATGGTCAAATGTCTACAAACTGTCACCACACACTTCCCTGCAGTAAGGTTGTACGGTTCTCACACATGAAAAATATACAATATTGTACACTTGCACTATAGCCTGCACACGCACTGAGTCACAGAAATAAAAGGTGTATTCCGTAGCATGGCAAAGTTCTCTGAGTGTGCCCTTATATTAGCTGTCCATTGTGCTGAAACCTCTCGTGATATCAGTGTAGATGATGTAAATCCAGTTCAGGAATAGTGGAATATACCTATGCAGTCTTGAATGTGTATGCGAGTGTTTATATGCGTGTGCGTGTGTGTGTGTGTGTTTTGAGGGAGTGAAAGGGGGGAAGTGGATGGTATTCAGCCGTGACTAATGGAAACACACAGAGGAGGGTGCTGCTAAATTGTTAAATCGATGCCACTTCCACCCCGGCTCCAGATATAGCTGCAATCAGTGATGCGTCCCTTTTCATTAGGCGGCTCTTGACTTTGTCAACCTGGGACTGCAAGAAATTCCGCCACTTGCAAAATGCTTCATAAAACTTCTTAAGTAATTTTAAGTGAGTGTCATTCTAGGCTCATTGACATATCTTCATCCACTTCGGTGAGTTTGAAATACAACCAATAATAATAAGAAACCTAACAGAAATAGAGAAATAATGCTTGCATCATTAGCCTTAAATGGTTTATAAAAAATACATTTTCATCGGCTTCAATTATTAAAGAAATGTTGACAAATTTGGCACTCGCACCATTACAAAGCAACACTTTCTAAAACAAAGGACAACAAGAAGAAGTGAGAAGTTTTTTTTCCTTCTTCACCGTCTTTCTCCTCCTGTTTTCGATTTAGGAACAGTGATAAAGTATTTATCAGAACAGAGGAGGGATCTGCCCAGGCTTTGTATGGAATTAACCATTTCAGATTAAATAATTCAGGATGAATTCAACCGAGAATTTCATTCTCTTTCTGCCTCATGAATAAGTAAGTTTTGAGATGATAAATAATGACATCTGACTTCTTATTTTTGTAAAGTTTTCTTTCTTCCACTTGCTGTCACACAGGATCTCATTGTGGTAGGCTGCAAATATATCTTTTATATTTTTGCCCACTTTTTTTTTTGCCCTTTACAAATAATACAACTGCTTCCTTTTTAGAAAATCTTGAGTTGAATTTGACTTCAAAAGGAGAAAATGCAGAACTCGTAAAGGATACTGAATGGCAGTCCGATAAGAGGTTGACCCAGTGCTGAGTGGGGTTAAGAGATATAAGGTTATACTTGTTCTCACCTTCAGCTGTTTGTGACATGACGTCTCTTGAGCCTAAAGCATGAGGGAATATGCACAAGTACATATATACACATTAGCATCGACAGTGTTCTTTGATATTGGAGTCAGATCATTTCATTAAGTTTTTAATGAAGAATTTTCTTAATTTTCATCAATCTGTGTCTTTCTAGTTTTTCTAAATAACATTTATTTTAAGAGAATTCCTCAATCCATAGAAATCAGTGAAAAAAGGCTTCCCAAGCGGGTCATTGAAAAAAAGGAGTGAAATGCATAAAAGCAAGAGGATGTAATATTCTCAATATGTGCATGAATACAGGCACTAAATGGCATGAAGAACACAGAACAGCCTTGGATCTGCAGCTACTGAAGAGAATCCCTAAAACTTGAAAACATGTATTATCAAATCTTGCAACTATTTCAATCCATCAAAATTTTGACTTAATCAATGATCGATGAAATTATTTGCTTAGAGTCACATTTTAAAGTGAGATCAGGCTTAGCTGGGACTTTAAACCTGCAAAAGTGAAGTGATGGAAGCAGAAAAAAGCTCGACACACTGGCACAACACCTTTTAAGTTGACATGGGCAAACTTGTTTGCAAGCAGACCGACAGACAACTAAGACACAGAGCAACATTAGCAATCATTCGTACTGAGCAATAGTTTGGATTTGTATGCAATATTTTCGACACGTTCACAGGAAGTACTTCTGATGTGTATTTTTGATTCATGTATTGAATTACGCACAACTGAACAATTCAGGCAAGCCTTCTGCAGCCAAAACAACCCTATGAGAGCTGTGGGACTCAATCAAAGACCAATATAGCTATATGAGCTGAAAGATGCTTAAATGTTCCATTGAGCTGAGAGGAACTACAGAGTTTGTAGTACCATCAATATGAGCAACATATTTCACATAATCAGGTGGCCCATTGTTAGTATAAAGGGTTCAATCCCTTACTTTTGAGTAAGAGACACTATCCATCCACAAATAATATTGTTTTCCACTTACAGAAAGTATAGCTGTATTAAGCCATACTTTTAATTGCAGTACAAAATACAGTCAAAACTACACATAGACCAAATTTTTGGCTATCAAAAATTCCATGTTAGATTTACCCTCCATCGTCTCTCTCACTTCCACCTTTCACACCTTCTAAGTTTCTCTGCTGACCTCTCACACTTTTCTCCCCTTACGACTCCCAGCCATCCCTTCCCCTCTCTCTCCTCAATCTTTTCCTTCCCTAACCCACATCCCTCTCTCATTCCTCATGCTGCATACCCCTCCTCCCCCCTTTTCTCTCTCTTACTCGTCTCACCTCACCTCTGTCTGTTCTAGACACACAGGCGAGCCACTCAACAGCCAGTCTGACACGAAGGCCTGTTCCCTGGGCCATATAATGTGATTAAGCCACAGTGACTTGCTGTACAGGTCGGGGGAATGTTAGACCCGCTGTTTATTTGTCTGGCTCACACCACCAGCAGTTATTTGCCCCTTTGAGTCTTGTGAGAGAATTGATATAGAGGTGAAAGGCAAAGAACTTTTTTCCCACCCAGAATGATGAAGGTTTTTCTTTGAATTAGATTTACATTTTGACTCATTCCTATTCTCTTATTCTGTGCACTGTGACCCCTTTTTCTGAGTCGTGTCTACTTGTTTCAGTTGGAATGCCCACACAGGAAAGTATTGACAACTTCAAATTACTCCTCTCTGCCCCTTCCGTCTGACACCTATTTCCTTTCAACACTGTCTGTGTCTCTGTCGCATACCCAAACACACACACATACTGGTATACTTATACACACAGTTCTAAGTCTCTCGCGTCTTGTCACACACACTTTGGTTTTCCGGGGCTATCAAAGTGCTGAGTGCAAACTCTCTCCTCCAAAAACTGTCACATGTCGCCAGAGGTGTCTCGCTCCCTGTGGTAACCCTCTGAACCCTCTGGCACAAGAACAAGTCATTATTTCCATGGTAAAGGTCAGAAGCTCTGTCACCTGACTCTAAAGTGGAGCTGAGTGGAGTCGCCTCGAGACAATGACCAAAGGTCAGTTTTCTGTTTTGCCTCCAAGTACAGTAAGTATAGATTTGAGGACGACGGGCTGCTCCCAGATCTGCCTAAAGCCCCCTCTGGTCCCACTGGCTTCCAGACATGGAGGTTCAGATAATTGGCTGCAGGGAGCTTCATAATGAGCCTGAGGGTTTGTAATATGACACATCTTCAAGGAGAAATATTTTAATGGGGCAATTACAGCAACAAGGAGGATGTTTTGTGTAGACTGACTGATTGTTGTGGAGGGGCGCTGTGTTAAGGAATTCAATGGCATTTAACTCCATTATCTATCGGAGAGATTTTCAATATGAATACGGCCTCATTTGAGCTTATCTTTGTCTGAATGGTCTGACCTAATAGCACAGGTTGCATTATGCTTAAGAGTTGTATTTGCAATTATTATCTAATATTATGCAGAAAGGAAGTGGATAACTGGATGTAGCCATGGACTCATCTGGTGATTTGACAGTTCAAGGTTGAACCCATGAATGAGATCGTCTTCAAATTGGTTCGGTCTGCCTTCATAAACTGGAGTTACTTGACATATATGATGTTAAAGAATATTCTATTATGCCGGCTGATGCATTTAAGAACGGTGAATAATTAAATAGTGCAGTTGAATCCGGCACAAAACATAGCGCTGTTTAATGCAGCACGATTCATATGCTCAGTTTCATCTGAAGATTTTGCCCCTGGCAATGCCTACAACTCAACCAACCACCACTTCTGAACCACCGACCGCAAGACCAACCAGTCAGCTCTCTGACACTGACCCGGCTTCCCTGCCTCATTTTAACAATGCACCTCTCTCCCCCTTCAATCATCCAAAGTGGTCTGACTATAGATGAGGTTAACTACAGCGTAAGCCTCACTTCCAGAAGTCACCAGGGCCAATTATATCAGCCTGACTACTCATACCCAAACTGAGCTCTATGGTGTGGAAAATGCAGTTCCACTGGCTGCATCACTGGGGACAGAACAGGCTAGTGCTGTCTGGAGCCTGAGCCAAGCGCAGGCCAATTTGGCATGCAGAGGTCTATGGAGAATAAGCCTGATGAAATATATATATGATCTTCTTCAAACATGTATTGTTCCGCGCTGCTGTGTCTTATCAGGCTGGCTCCCTCCTGATGTCTTCCAGGCTTGGCAGAGCGAGACTCTGCAGCGCAGATTGTGGGGGGGCCGATGCACAAGGAATGCTAAAGGTTCTCTCAGTGCTCCTTACAGTAAACAGCAGAGACGAGCCATATCTTGCCTACTTATTGATGAAAGCAAGTTCAAAGCACTGCTGTCTTGAGCAATCAGTTATTCATGCAGCCAAGAAATAAATCAGAGTCATGCAGACAACAGAAGAACAGATGACACAGGTGCACTGTAAGATTAATCAACTGTCTTACTGTGGTTCAAACCAATTTAAAGTTTTACCATGAACAGACCTTCTGGTGTCATAAAAACAGATAGCTTTGGTCTGTTTAATGGGAAATAAAGTCTGAAACTTGGCTTTCACTGCTTTACCAAAGTACATTGCCTTATCTTTGTGCTCTCAGACCAAACACATCTGCAGGACACTGCTGACATCTGCTGGTCAGATTGTGGAACTGCATCTAAATAGTACACTAGTAGTAGTTATATTAAATGGGACATGAATCTCTACAAATCACACATCCTTAACAAAAATAACCCTCAAAAACATTTTTCACATATCTCAACTGATGATGGAAAATGCATATTTAAGCTCAGGACAACGTTATAAGTCTAATTGTTGCAATGTTTATTCCAACAGGCTTCAACAAAACAAATGCACCCTCAGAGAGACAGAGATAATTTATTAACCAATATGGCAATTTATACAGAGAAGCAAAGAAAGAGCAATTGTTTCAGTGGTGATGCTTCTGCTTGAATTGCAATCCACAGTAGCCACATGTGCCCACTTTTGTATCTTTATCCTGGAAAAAGAGAGAGAGAAAAAATAGGAGTTAGTATCTACATGATTTGTGACCTTTGCATGAATAAAATAAATGCATTACACAGATAATAAACCATAATTCATCAACACTTTATCTCAACTGATACAACTACAATTGATATCAGCGGGAACATTCTTACCCTAATTTTGCTATGAAAGTTTGAGTTCATGAATCCAGAAAATAGGTAAAAGATACATTTTCATGCATTTAAAGAAACAGTGTGTAGAATTGAGTGGATTTTATAGGTTGCAGAGTACAACCAGCTGAATTACCCCACCCTTCCCCTTCCATGTGTGTACGAAAACCTATGCTGGCCGTAAACCTTGTGAAAAATATACAAAAGTCCCTTTCTAGATTCAGTGTTTGGTTGGTCCACTGGGCTACAGCAGAAACATGACAGTGCAACATGCAGCCTACATGGAAGGTCTGCTCCCTACCTAGATATAGAGGGCTCAGAGTTCTGTTCTGCCAAATGCCACTAAGTATCATGGTTATTTTCACCCTATGTAGCTGCTCATTTTCTTAAAGGTTGTGTAAATGACAGTTTCCTATTAGAGTAACAGCATTTTCTAATTCCAGATGTCACTGATATTAATACTGCTTGGACTGAGGGGTTCTCCTGTATTTTTATGTCTCTATCTGACAGAATGGTTCTGTTGTGATCTGAACAACACAATTAAATCCACATAAACCTGGGAACATGCAAACTAATCTGATTCACAATAACAAACGTTTTGTCTGCTAGTAAACATCACTGACCATAATAAAGCACTATTTGCACTGATCAAATTTGACATTTTGACAAAAACAGGACACTTGTAATTATTTGAGAACTTTTATATCCGCAGACTCTTACCAGGTTGATATAGACTTTGGGGTGACCCAGGGCTCCTCCACCTCCATCACAGGACACCACTCTGGCCCCGATGTCACTCACTGGCTCCTCTGCCACCAACTTGATGGCAAAGTTCTTATTCACCTGCACACAAATAATTTGATTTCTGTAATTATCTCCTTAGTAAAATTTGGTAAAGTTCTATGTAAGTAGGTTTATACCGGAAGCAGATAAGGCTTTTTACAAACACTACAATGAGACTGTCAGGTTGTGCATTCATGATGTTTTGTTGGTTATAGGCTATCTCTCATGTGTACCAGTGATTCATTCATTTGGCATAATATTCATTTTGATTAAGCAGTGCTTAAGGAAGGTTTTCAGCATACAAATACACTTGTTTTTAATGTAATGTTTGTTGTAATGTTTCATGGTGAAATGAGAAAAATACACGATATTCGATCAAGCTTGTGATATCTAACAAGATTTCAACATTAGTTAATACAATTCAGAAAGGTAGCCAACACAGGTTATTTTTTCAAATACTACTGTCATGTTGTGCTTAAATGATGTTTTGATCACTTAGGCTATCACTTAAGTGTACCACTGCTTCAATGTTTGGGCAAAGATACAGATTTAAAATGGGTTAAGTAGTGAGCATGTGAACTTGTTTTAAAGGTCACATTTGTGTTTAATACATAATAGTTGAAGAACATGGTGAAGAGAAGAAAACATGGATTTTAGAACAAAATGTTGGTGTTTGACGAGATTTCAACATTTGTCTGATACAGTACAGAAGTGTGCAAATTCGAGGTCATCAGCATTGGTGAATGGCTCTCAACACTGGTGATGCACACTCCCAGCCTAGTTTTTAAATTCTTGAGAATATGTTTTAATGTAATGTTACTTACCTCTTTCTGTCTGCCAACGAATCTGGCTCTCCTGGGATCCTTTTCATCATACACCTGAATACAGAAAACACGTATAAGTTACAAACTGGAGAAGGTAAACCGTGACTATAACATTCACCTGTTTGCTAATGCTATAAAGATGCATTTATGGTTGTGTTTTAAAGCTGTGACAAGAAGCAGACACACTTCTTACACACACAAACTGTACAGTATAATGTATAAAGGAATGTAATTTAAGGGGTTGTCCGATAATGGATTTACAGGTGCATCTACTAGCGACACAAACACAAGGCTATGGATTAGCTAACGCTAGGCCACCCAATAACACGCATAGAAAAGATAAAAGAAAGGCTTTAAACGTACCTGGCCAGTGTGAGTGATGACCTCTCCGGTGCTGGACACATCTAAACTGTAGCGACGAGCAGGTACAGCAGATAACCTCAAAGGTGAAACAAGCACCTTAACATTTTTACTGAAGGACAGAACTCTGCCCGCTACGGCCGCCATGTTTGCACCAGCCTGTCTGGACTTCCGAGCTTGCCTGATACATTTATATCAGTACCCTGAGTTTTGCCTGTCAGGTTCAACGTTCAACGGCAGTGTACCAACTCCAACAAGGTTTTCACTCAAATTTATGTGTTTGGGTTTAAGTTATAACTTAGTTATGCTCAAAATTCAGCCATGTTGGAGTCAGGATTTAATAATGGTGAGTGAAGCAGGATTTGAAAGAAATCACAGGGAGAGAAAAATGACTTGCAGGCAAAATTCAGGGCAACACTTTTCCTGTCAATTTATAGCTGTCGTATCCTCGCTAGCAAGAGGTAGCATCACGGTCGCGTTGTGGTGAATAAAACGCGACATTCAGGGGTCGGAACCCCTGTTTTGAGTCTTCAAGGAATCTCTGAAAGGTTTGTTCACATTGTTTGAGTTTGTGTCAATACCGTGTTTCACTGGGGACTTAGGTTAGGGCTGTGTTCATGTTTGGTAATGAAGCTAGCAGGTCAACTCTGACATGCTCGTCTCCTCTGCATGTTGCACAGCCGTGATGCAGTGTCACCGGGCCGTGCTGTTTACATGTTATATTGCACTGGCTTTAAAGCATACCACTTTTTTTGGAAAAGGTTGCTCAATATGGTTCTATAATTTAGGGGTACAGTTTTCCGGTGCTCATTTTGCTCATTTAAAGTATTTATGAGCAGTATTCATAGTAAGTTAGGTTGTGCGGTATCTATTTTCCCCCATACCTTCCTGATATATTACGGTATACGGTATTTGCGTTTATTAAGAAAATAAACGTAAAAGCTGAGCTGCTGGTGATAGGAGTCAGTGTAGCGTGTATGATACAGTATTGTTTAGAAATGATGCGCAAATATTTTTAAATATCTGCACCCACCCAACCCCTTATGTAAATCAGTCCACACTGCCCAACCTGTAAGAATATCTCAGTCAACCACCCAAACCGACAGCTGCACAGAAAATACGTTATGAACGCTTAGATGGAGGAAGAAGAGAAAACTTAGTAGAGAAAACTCGTAACAGTGTCTTACCTGTTCATCTGGTACTACAGTGGAGAAACAGTTGAATAAATGTCAGGAACAAAGTTACTGAAGACCACTAGATGAATATTAGCTCAAATAAAGGGAAAGTCTAGCGAGGTTAATTCATCCCAAACAAAACAAGACACGACGAACTCATATTTTGGCTAAAGTTTTTAGCTCAGGTAAGAAGTTTGATTTACTTCTTCTGCACTCTTAACCTGTGTGGTCAATGAGTGAAAACACGGGACAGCGCCACCTAACTATTGCAACCCACAATGTGGCCAGAGGGTGGATTACATGATGCCTTTAGGTTCTCCTCGTAAACTCAAGCTTTACTCGGAGTCTTTATTTTTGAATAGTGTTGAATATCATACCCTCGCGATTTCTAAATACCCAGGGATACCGTAATACCGCCCAACCCTAACTGATACTACGGAATGTCAATGTATGGTAACTATGAGTATGCATGTTGATAATGAGGCAATATTTAGGCAGTTTTGTGTTCATGCAATAGTTAATTCAAATTAATTCAATGGATTCGATTCAAGGAGAGGAGAAAATGAGTTAAATTACCTTTTTCTGGGAAGAAAACATGAGACACATATGAGACTGTTATTAAAGCAGAGTAATCTTTAAATGTCATGTCTTGATTTTGGGTCGATTATGTATTTGCCCCTGGCAGGGGGAAAAAAAGTATAATAGAATGGTTAAGCAGGTTAATGCATTCAAGGTTAATATATCTTAGCCATGACAAATATGTTTAGAAACTATGTTTCATGCTACCTAGAAAAGTATAGAAATGCAACATTTAAGTTTCATGATGATATTGAAACATGTACTTCTTGTGAATGATCTGTTTCTGTCCATCTCTTCAGGCTTTGACATCATGGCGTCCCACCTGTTGAAGCACATGGGTACCTCCCTGGCCCAGATCAGCCGGTTAACTCAGACCTTCTCTTCACCTGCAGCTACTGCTTACAGATGTCTGCACACCCTCACCACAGCTCCCCGCACACTGCTGCTGACGTCGGCCAGGGTCAGCTCAATCCAGATTCCCTCTATTTGCTCCTCTGCTCAGTGTGGATCATCTCTGTTGGGACAGTGTGAGCACCTTCCCTCGATCCAGCCCTCTGCAGGAATGAAAACCAGGTCTGCCCTGAGAAGGCGCTGCAAAGACTGTTTCTTTGTCCGACGAAGGGGAAGCATGTTTGTGTACTGCAAGACAAATCCAAGACACAAGCAGAAGCAGGCCTGAAATGTCTCATGTTAAAGGAGTATGAAGAAAAATGTTTTGTGATTATGGAGATTTCTATTTACCTGAACTGTACTACAACAATAAATGGTTTTGTTGACATCCATCATAGCTCTTACTACTTCTGTTTCTCTCAGCAAAGATGCATCAAAATTGTGTGTGCTCAAAAATAGTGAAGAAATGATGAATCCTCTTATTTTTAACCTTAAGATAACTTTAGGAAATATATGTAGCACAAGAATTAAATAGTACCATACACAGTAATCCAATACACTGTCACTATCCAATTATAACCAAAGTAATCTCAATGAGATTAGAGCTTTGATTACCTAAAGTGATTAGAGCATTTATTAGTGCTGTCTACAGGATAACAATTTATAACTTCAGCCTTACATTTTATTGATTTTATCACATGTTATTCCATCATTCCGCCACATGGGGGAGCTTAAGTCTTTGATACAAAATACAGGAGTCAACCTGTATGGGTCCTTTTGAGGGCCTTGTGCTCTAACTACAGGTAACCATTAGATGTTGTCTCTTTTATCCTCTGGTTTCTACATATCAATCTTATCTGGGTCTTTTTAACAGTCACTCATTCACTATTCAGAATCTTGTAATGAAAGTGGTCTTTCCTGTGCATCTTAAAATATATGGTCGCCTTTTATATTTTTACTGAAAGACAGAGAAAGTTCAATTTACTCAACAGTATTGACATACTGTAACATGCAAACTGTGCAGCCATGGAAACCTGGCTGGTTTACGTAAAAGGTGTTTGGCAACAAACACAGACCTAACCTGCTTGAATAGGTTTCCTGAGGAGTAATATTTACTTAAAAAAGAACAACGGACAGCGAAACCTGACTTTTTGTACTACATTATTTCATTCAAATGTTTGTTTTACTGTCAGATAGCACAGATGTGGTTTGTTGCCTCTGGCATTTCAGGAAAGCATAGTCATGAATAAACTCATGTGTTAGTAAAATACTGTAAGATGTGGAGGACATCTTGAATAACAGACGTTCACTGAACCCTACAATAACAATGGTAGCATATACATTTTAGTATGCAGTTGATGAACAAGTCGGCCTCCGGATACAGTGTAGATCTACCATCTGTAGCTTTCAGAATCACATAATGAGGAGTTTCTGTCATCTGGAAAATAAAAGGGGGTAAAATTTGATGGGCGGATCAAAAAAAGAGGAAACTTGACTTCAAATACTGTGTGATACTGCAGGCCAATCACCCTAAACATCTCAAACATACATTCCATTGAGGGCTTCAGAACTCTTACTATGTGTGTGTGTGTCTGTGTGTGTGTGTATGTGTGTGTGTGTGTGTGTGTGTGTGTGTGTGTGTGATTGTCTCTTAGATAAGTTGACCCCACCCAAGCTTCACAAATGTCAATTTAAAAAAAAAAAAAGATAGGATGTATTCTCAAGTTGTAAAATGCAGCTAATTATTAATAGACTCATTAATTTACTATTCCTGTAGCCAAAGTGAAACACCCAAATGCAAGATTTAAATGAGTATTTTCACAGATAATAAACATGTTTATGTTGGGACTGAGCTCTTTCTTTTGTCAGGAAACCAGGTTTCCATATAGAGCACCTTATGTAAGAGTAAAATATACCTCAGAATAGAATAGAAGTGCTCCAATGAGCAATCTGTAGATGTGTAAACATAATCATACCTTTTCATACAATGTCTTTTGCATTTTCATTACACCGCGCGTGCAGCTATATATTGGTAGCGCACGCACGTGGAGAAAAAAACACTTTTCATCGGAATGTGGATTTTATTTTGAATCCTTCAACCGGAAGTCAAGGTATGTGCCCAGAGTGGTGTAGACAAACAGAGTTGCAACATCTCAGTTGACTATCAATCACCTGTTTGACAAGTCAAGATGTCAGACGCCCAGAACATGTTTCTTATTAAGCAATGATCATTTTACACTTATATTTTAAATATATTTAGGTAAGTTCACCTGTGATAGATTTAGCCTTATAGACCCTCTTTTACTACAACCTGTAAAATGTAAATATTTTGTAAATGGGGTACTAATGATTTTTTTTTCATTAATAAGTGAGGAATATAATTACACTAATTTGTATTAGTACAAATTTCACAATAATAGCACTACCAGGCTATGCAATAGTAGATTTGGTGGCATCAGGGACGGAGCTCCTCCTCAGCCTCTCTGTATTGGTCTCCAGGCAGCGATAACGCCTTCCTGATGGGAGCAGACAGACAAGACTGTTACTGGGGTGACTGAGCTCCCTGACAATTTTCTTGGCCTTTGATCTGCATCTCCTGAATGTCCTGCAGGTTAGAGAGGGTGGTTCTGATGGTCCGCTCAGCCAAGTGGACAACTCTCCTAAGGGCCAAGTAGTCTTGCTTGGTGCTGCTGCCCATCCAGGTGTTGACGCTACCACACAGGATGCTCTTGATTGGGCATGTGTAAAAGTTCCTACGCACTCTGAGAGGAAGCTTGAAGTCTCTCAGGCATCTGAAGTGATAGAGACACTGACTGGCTTTCTTTAACAAGGTGATAATGTGGTGGGACCAAGACAGGTCCTGAGTAATGATGACTCAGAGATATTTAAAGCTGTCCACCCTTTCAACCTGATCCCCACTTATCCTGGTGTTGAGGGTTAGGGAGTGGGCGAAGGTCCGAGTGGGCGAAGGTTGCGTGGAGCATGTATGTGTGCCTTTTTGGTCTTTCAACAATGAGACTGAGCACCCTGATGCAAAGAGGTCTCTTGAGGAGAACAGCATCAACCATCAGAGATGGGATCCAGGAGGCTGAGGCTCGGGCTGAGTCTCGTGGAGGTGACATACACAATTAGAGGGATGGTAATCACTTGACAAACCAATCAGCAATGGATAAATATTAATATTCAAATCTGAAAATCTGAAATATTACAATGAAATATGACACAACTATCACAGAGGATGGAGTAGCCTGTTGTCATGTCTTACTCACCTGTTTCTATCATCGTTAATAGTTTAATACTACAGATAAACATTAATTGTTGATACACAACAATATAATTAATTCACAAGGCTGTACAAGTCATTACAAGTCGTTTATTGTGGGTAAATACTGATGTTCACCATGGAAAACAATCTGACTTAACAATTTTGCAACAGTTTGAAGCTACACCAGTCACCTGATCGGCTGTCGCAACTCCTCCTCTGCACTACTCTGGATGCGGCCAGCTGGTTGTAAATGGTCTAGTATCCTCCCCGCCCAGCATCACACACCAGTCTCTCCTCTTGTGAGAGGAAGGCAGACTGACAGCGGAGGACACACTGTCCCTACAGTGCAACACGACGAACTCAACGAACGTTTCGGAACATTTCAGACACGACTTTTCTTCAGTTTTCTGGTGTCAGGTCGTCGGCAATGAAGTCGACAGACAGTCGCCCATCCAGAGTGGGTAGAAACCCCTTCGCCCACGAGCTGAATTTCACCATGACAGAAAAAATAAAGGTAAGAGCATAAAGACAACACATGATGAAATATGTATGTTCTCTTGAATGCAGACTGCAGACATACTAACTCTACCATTTTCCCTGGATTTTTTCCGTATTTTCACACCATCTCCCGCCGTGTTCCCTTTAATAATATCCCCGTCAATTTCCCTATTTATTTTTTTTCCAGGGCTTTAGTGGAGGATAAAACACAATTTCCTCACATTTTTAAAATTCTGAAATAACATTTTACGACTGTCCATCACTTTGCAGCTGTTAGCTTGGTCTTTATACCACAGTGTTGGATTTTCGAGGTGCGCTCGTTTTAGTGTCAGTCTGAACACTGTGTCGTCGCATGAGACACGGAGATAACTGTTAGCTACTGTTAACACGAAGCGACCAACAAACCACCGCCCACCCGTGCTATGCGGCTGTAAAAACAAACGAACCGTGCTGAAGCTAACAGGCAGACAGGGGGCTGCTTTCATGTGACCAATGAATCACAGTTCAGATGATCATATGTGACATTGACTGACATGTACGACATCAAACAAGTGTGAGTGAAGGAATAAGGAGAGACATTAGGAAGAAAGAAATGAGGAAGAATTGCAGGATGTAATGGTGTTGGAAGAAAAACAAGAAGAAAGTAGAGAGGATCCAGCTGATTAAAGATTGAAAGAAGAAGTTTATAGAGGCAGCTCAGATGTCAGGTGATGGAGAGACATGAACACATGCAAAGCAGGAAAACTGTTAAGGAACTTACACCTCTATCTAGATTAATTACGGCTATGGTAAATGTTTTTCAAGGCTCAATCTGTCTCAAAGCACAAGATTGAAACCTGCAGTAAAAAGGACTCACAGATCTTAAATACAGGCACTAACACTGCACAACGACTCTATTGACATGATGTTTTCTTAAGCTGTTAAAAGGTCGTTGACCTCAGTAACTGCACATTAATGAAACAGGTGCCAGCAAAAAACCCACAAAAATGCAGAGTAAAACATTTAGATACTTTGGAGACTATGTTCCCATTCCTGACATGTTAGGAAACAACCATGCGTTTTGCAAGGTGTGCAGTGTGGGCTTGAGTTTTGGTCATGGTGGGGGAAATGATGTTAACCAGCTTGCCAGCAAAGCAAGCAAGAAGCCACAAAGGACATATTAACCGTCACTTCAATTACAGCAGGGCAGGAAGAGTTAAGGCATCTGGTGATTAGATCTCTGGAACCGAGAGAGGAAACCCTTTTTCATAATGTAAAAATTATAGTCAGGTGGGGTCCCAGAAAATCTCCCTCATTTTCCAAGCTAAATGATGACTGGTATGGTATAAGCAATTAAGCAATATATAAAGAATGTTAAATATCTTCACTGATTTGTTGTATAACTACACTTAAAGTTTAGTCTATCCTTTTAGGGGCTGACTCATTTTTATGGTGCTGTGATTAATGAGTCACTTTATTCACAAGAGAGATAATATGTAAACATTTTATTACAAAATAGCAGAAGAAGTGCAGCAGTCTGCTAGTCCTGTGACTATAGAGTTTCATCAGTGTTTTCAATGTGAGCAGTCTAGTCCAGTTAATTACAGGATTAAATTTCTGTAATTTCAGTTTCATTATATGGCTCATTATCGTCAATCTGCCTGATAATACATAAGATAATGGTTCTAGAACTTTGTCATTATCATGAACTAACACACAGATGAATGATAATAGTTACGCCACCAGTTTGGAATGTCTAAAGATGTCTGTGCAGATTTAGAATGAGTTCATATTGGTAAAGAAGGATAACAAATAGTATCAAGTTTCTTTCATATTTTTTGGTCATTCAGTTCATGTAACTGCCACGCCTCTTCATACGCTCCATTACCTGAAACTTGTGGTGTCATTATAGGGCAAGACATTACCCCACATTTACCTGGAAGGATTTACCAGTCCACAGTTGAATGTTGATTGTCCAAATTTGCATGTAAGACATTTGCATTAGATTTTCGGTGATGCACCTGCTGAAAATGGTAAGAGTTTGCACTAAACATTCCAAACAGCATTCTTTTTTTTCTTTCTACCTCATTGCACCATTTACCTGTCAGACCGACATGTTGATGAGTGTGTTGTGCACTTAGCTTCCTCCCACATTGTCCCTCCATCGGTCGACACTTCTCTGTTTCTAGTTGTTTCATTTGACTGTCAAGTGACTGTAAGCACACATACTGTACAGGGTTTACACTTGGGTGTTCACCCTGTGGGATGGCTAACTGAAGCCCTTGTATACTCCAAAGAGTCCACATTACAGTGGATCACTTTGAGGGAAATGGTTTAGGGGACTAATGGTTAAGGTTAGAATAAAGTTAGGGTACAGGACTGTACAATTAAGGTCTACTAGGTTGGATGACTGACACTTAAATAATGTGGCAGGACATTTAAAGTAGACACCAAATGAAGTATATACTCATTACAGCAATTTGTGTCCGCTTGGCCAAACATGAACATGGAAGTAGTAGCATAGATACTCTTAAATGGTTCTGCTTCAGATGGACAGCTTTGTCTACAGCCTAAATCAACCGTTTGAAATTGATGGAAGCTCTCTACTGGAGGACGCAAGTCAGGCTGAGATCCCTCCTCATCAATCAACCAATGGATCAATGGACTCCCATGCTAGGTGATTGGTGGGGTCTCCTGATGGCATGACTCTCCTGGAGACACACTGCTAATGTAGTCTGTAGTCTCAGCTGAAGGAGTGATTTCTAGTGTTATACTAAAAGAAAAAAGAAATGTTGTACTGAAGGCCAAATGAGCTTTTTTTCCCAGTGGAAATCATCCCCTTACTGGTGCATCAATCTATGGATGGCAATCTCATTTAGATGGTTGAAATGTTGGTTGGTCTGTCCTTACTTTATCTCAACAACTATGAGATGGACTGCCATGAAATTTGGTGCAGATATCCATGGTGATGGTGCCTTGAGGATGAATCTTACTGACTTTGGTGGTCCACTAACTTCTCATCTAACACCACCAGAACATCAGATTCTTACTTTTCCTATGAGATATATCAATTGCCCCCTTTTACACCTGTTATTAACATGCGTCTCGGGTGATCCGCTCACAAGTGGACAGCCGAGACACATGGCTGTTCACACCTGTCTCTGTTATGTGTCTTGAGCTGACCGCTTATGTCCAGATTCCGTTGCTGCCTACATCATTTCCACAAAAAGGTCAAAGGGCCCTACGCACAGTTATTATGTCATTCAGACAAGTACCAGATTTGTTGTTAGAGTGGGCTTAAGTGCTATGAAAAATGTTTCAATAACTAATATACATGTAAGGACTATTCCAACTGTTCAGATTACACCAACCATGTTCATCTGTGCTAATCGCCATTCTTTCAAGCATTGTCACTCGCTTCTTTCCTGTTAGGTCCTTGCTGGAGACGCATTAGGACGCAAGTGGTTTGATCACAATGCGTCTTGGTGGTTGTTAACACTTGTATTTAGCGCTGTCCACACACATTTAAATGTTAGGTGTAAACAGGGATTTATTTATTTATCTTTAGGTAGGGTAGATTAGGATCATGTGGGACACTTTTTGCAATTCTGACTTGTTTACCTTATTTACATATGAATCCAATACATTATATCAACACCTTATATCATTATGAAATCCCTGAGATGTTTGCTTGTTAAACCAGAAGTCAATTTTTGAATATTGTACTCAAAAGGAACATGGCACTTATATGAATGTTCCTCCTGCCAAATTGTTTGATTTTGTAACCTGGGACACTTGTTTTTAGGCCTAGAAATACTTTGATTTATACAAAGCAACCTTATCTGCCAAAAACTTTCTGTGCGTACCCATAGTTTAAAAACTAGTACCCTGTATGTTCACATGTAATTTTAAACAATATAAAGTACACAGTACACATATACTAGTTTAAATAATTGAATAGAAGAAGAGATAAATGCACTGGAGCTTAGTTGTCCCACATTAGTCAATTTCCCATATTACCCTAATTCACCCTACTTTGATTTATTTGATTTATTGATTATTTTGATTTGATAGCTGTACTTTGTCTTTAGTGCTAATTAGCAAATGTTAGCATGTGAAAATTCCAAACTAAGGTGGTTAAAATTGTACGTTATACTTGGTAAATATCATCACGTTAGCATTGTCATAGAGAGCATGTTGTCATTTCTACATTAGGACTTTTAGCATAGAGCATTGCAGAGCCTAAATACAGCCTCTCAGACTGTAGATTTAGTATGACTGTAGACTCATTTTTACAAAACATTTCTTGAAACAAGTAAAAGCGCACTGGAAACCAGGAACAAAGATGTATTTTTGTGTAGAAACTCACATTTCATTTTTTTTCAATTTGCAGCCATACAATCCGACAAGAGTAGGAAGTACACTCCCTCTACTCTACCCCATCAGGTTGATCTGTTGTGCCTTTTTCCCATGTCCCCAGGGCCCGGAGGTGCCTGCTTTCATTCACAGTAAAACATACAAAGCAAAAGGCTCAGGAAATTGGCCTTTATGTTGGCGCAGTCAGTTCCCAACAACAATGTTCCACTGAGACAAGTGGTAAACCCGGGCCGCTTTTCTCCTTTGAATTGTGCATGCTTTCAAGCCTGGCTTTGGGAAAGTCAACAAACAACCTCAATCGGTTTCACTTAATGCTGTAACTAACTTTTTTTTTCTCCCAATGCTGTTGCTGGAGGAATGTATTATTAGTGAATATCTTACTCAGTTTTTCCATTGGAGTGTGCAGTAGATTGTAAACAGTTGAGTGTTTGTCCGTTAAATCTAAGTTGCACCATGTGTGTCTCTGTGTCTGCTTCACACCTCCCCACTGCCTGCTTCTAATGTAGCAGCGAGGTGTGTTTTTCCACTTTGGACACGTGTGTGAACCTACGGAGTCTCCTGTAAACAAACACGAGCTCTTGAAGAACAAAAATATGACTCGCTGCATGCTGTGGGCTTTAAAAACTATATTATGGCTGTATGCTGTGTATGTCTGACTGGGTGAAAATGTGTGTGTTTGATACATAGAGAAGTCCAGCGCTGCATGATGCATAAGCACATTCCTCCCCCTGGCACTTGTTCTTCCCGGAATTTATTTTTTCTTTCTCTAACTTCCAACAAATGTGATCAGCAGTAGTGGACCAACTAGGTCAGCAAGTGAAACAGACAGTAGTGCTCATTACAGCTGAGTCACACATTGTTGAACAGTGAACACCATACAGACATAGCTGCCAAAGCCCACAGACAAAATACCTGTGACATTTGATAGAACTGCAATAGACCGGATTAGGACCTTTCTCACATCTCACCAAATACCTAAAATAAATCTGGGGAAATGGTAAATTGGATATTTTGGATATCTATATATACGGTATCTTGGATATGGATGTTTTTCTGTGTGTGACAGATTCTAACACCTTTTAACACACACAGCCCAGATCTGTACACCAACAACATGACAAACAGTGGGAGAGGTCGAGTGCTTCCTGGGTCCCCAGGTGGTAATCAGAAGGCACTTCCCTCCGCTCATTGAAAACAATTAGCTCGGTGCAATTATCCCTCACTGCAGGGTAGAAGAGCAGTTAAAAATGTACTGGGCCTCATTGCACAAGGGAGTTGGGTGCCATGCGGTGAGCCTATGGAAAAGTAGGTAATAGTATGTCAGTATAGACCTGAGAATATTTATTTCATTGTTTTTTTATAGATGAATCACAGAACATGATCAGAGAAGCATATTGTAGGATTCACACAGTTTACAGTGGCCTTTTTCAGCCTGGATATGAATATAAAAATACCGTTGTACTGGTCCCCATGGCAACAAGTCTCTCGCAAGTTCAGGGACTTGAAAAAGACATATTTTAAAAACTTGTTGAAATTGGTGCAGCTGAGGTCAAAATACCCTAACTTTTAGTTTCTAGTGTGGGTCAAACTCCAAAAACACAGGAACACTGGATCCTACATTTCCCATAATGCAACTTTCATAAATACTGCCTAGTAAATACCCACGTATTTCAAACCTAATGCCACGATGCATGAGTTTCTGTTATATATTTTTAAATGTCAAACCCAAACAGTGATAGGAAATAAAAAATAACTCTGATGACATTATCAGGGTAATGTTGCATAAACTTTAGCGAGCTCCGTTTAGATCCACAGAAAATGACTGTTTTCAAATAAGGTTTAAACACATCACACTGTATGTATAACCAACACCTGCATATACCTGAAACTAATGTAGCATGTTTCTACTGAGGTGGATGTCCTTTCCTGCTTGACGAGATGGTTTCCTTAACATGTGACCGTGTGTACATTTACAGGTGACAGTGTTTGCTGTTGTCTGTTAGCACTTGCATGTCAGTGTTTGCATTACAGTGCAGCTGACTGACATATAGAGCATGCATGTGTGTGTTTTAGAAAGCAGGAGTGTCAGAGGCTGTAGGACTGGGCTGAGTGACTTGCGCCTTAATGGCCTCTGACAGCTTTAACGCTGCCATATGTACAAACAGATGTGAGTGTTTCAAAGAGAGACAATGGGTCCATCATTGCCTCACAGTCTTCTGAATATTTTAGGCCCAACAGAACGGCCTAACGAGCCTCTGAATTTTACCCTCTGGTGTTTTTCACTCTCTCGAAGACATTTTCTACTACGTCACATTTGCTCTCTGCCTTTATACCTAAGGCAATTTCACTTCTGTATAATATTGCACGTACATAATTAATTACTCTTAATTTCTATAAATCACATTGTGTAAATCACAAGTGTAAAAAAGAGATCTCGGTCATCTTTTTGGACATTAAAGAGAACCATAGCATTCAATATAAATAAATAAGGTAAGAAAATCATGATCTATGACTAAATAAATACAATATAATATAAAATATAAATGTAAAACGATTCAATACTTTTTAATATATATTGTATGTATTATCGTGAATTGCTTTATCTGATTGCCGTTTGTCTTGACTGACAAAGACTTTGTGATCAAATGCAACATTATTGGATAAAAAAAAACATATTTGGAAATAAAAACAGCTGGAATTGAAAGAGGAAAAAATGCCCGTATTGAATAAAGATCCACGAACACTGGACCCTACAATTCCCAGAATGCAATTCAATACTGTCTTTCAGACCATACCTGCCTCAAAAATCTTTAAACACCACGCCGTAACTCAAGCTTCCTGTTAAAAAAAAAACTCAAGCCCTATTTAAAATACATTTCTCAGACGTTGTAAAGTTCCTCTTCAGATTCTTAGAAAACCATCTAAAACTGTTATGACAGGCTGAGTAACTCTTCCCCATGACAACTAAACTGATCTTCATGTGTAAAATCAGCTGAGTTCCTCTTTAACACACTGTGTTTTCCCCAGTCTAACACATTAGAGGAAGCTTTTGAGAGATGGTTTACTGTCATGGATGCGTTACAAATATTACAGCGCTCAGAGAATTTAAAAAAATCACTTTTATAATAGATTTAGTTTTTGTGGTACTTGACAAAAATATCCATCACTTTGACAAATGAGCTCAGCACTGCAGAGGCGTATTTTTTTTTCCACAGCAGATTGTGAGTTGTTAGCAGCGGGTGGACTACTATACTCATAAAGTACTAGAAATTGCTCCCCTCCACCGTGCCCTAACTCATTCTCATGCCACCTCCTGAGAAAATGTCAGCGGATCCTCCCAGATGGATTCGTTAAGCTCTGATGATGAGTGCACTGTGCGTCAGACGCGCGGGGGGCGGGGAGCCAGGAAAGAGGCGTTAGAGCATTATAAATCACCCCCATTACTGTTTATTTATTAATACAGCCCTGCAGTGTGCACCTGGGCTCCTCCATGAAGAGAGAGAGAGAGAGAGAGAGAGGCACTGAGGAAAAGAGGAAAGATGCTATAGGAAGGAGGGGGAATGGGAGGAGCCGCTATGATAAATGAAGGTGCAGCTGGGCAAATAGACATGGAAGTGAGAGATTGATGGACGGATGGATAGTTGAGGAGAGAAATTCCTCCGGGACGGGATTGAAGATTACTGTAAGGCAGGCCCAGGGATGTTAATGAGGGAGAGGGACGAGGGCAAGAGATGAAGAGATCGAACGGAGGTCGGACAAAGGGGAGGAAGGGGCTTAAAATGTCACTCGGTCTGAATTTACAGCGGAGGCCGTGACTTTGTGACCCTGCTAGTGCACGAACATACCACATCTCTCTCATTACACAGTAAGAGAAAAGGCATGACAGGTTGGTCAGCTGACTTTTCAACTCTGCTGTGGCTCTCCTTCAATAAACTTGAGTTGAGGACTCGTAGAGGTTGGATTTAGCCACACACTCTGTTTACAGAGTTGCCTTATCTTATTTCCGACTCAACTATTTACATAGTCAGTTCTTACTGGTGTTATGCAAAAAGCAAAAGCGCTTTTCTGATAATAGAGAACGGTCAAAAAATCCCCCTCACATCCCCTCTTAATAATACATAATTTCAAGAGGGTCCTTCAAACAACCTACATAGAAAAAAAGACAACATGACAAATAGTAAACGGAAACAATAACAAAATTACTACCCACACCCAAATCAATCAATGCTCACACACTGCACATAGCTGAAACGTCTATGCATTTTCCCCCTGAGCCTGTATTGGACGAGTTAAATTAAATAAAAAAAGATTTTTTACTTGTGCTTTAAAAACTGCGTCACATAAGCCGAGTAATTAAAATGAATGCATGCAAAAATGAAAGCGAACAAAAGACTGTTTCTACTAGCATTTAAAGACAACAAATTAGCTTCATACTTTTGGTTATGATGGAGCTTTTTAGAATTAAAATAAATCTACACAAACTATGTTATGTGTATAATCCAAAATAGGTTGCAACAACTCAGTGACAGACATTTTTTCTAAGGGAGACAAACCATGTTTGGACTCATAAAGAATGCTCAGACCTTAGTTTGCAGTTTCTATCCCAGCATTTATGTGGAGGTTGAAGGAAAGTCTGGAATCATTAAAAATAACATCAGTATTTTATGGAAAAAACTTGTCATGAATTAGATGATTCACTGCATGTAATTAAAAGTGTTTTTAAAGATCTGTTGGTTCTGTATTCAGTGCAAAGAAGTGTACTTATTATTGGTATAAAACCACCAAACTCATACTGGTGAATACTGAATTTTCTTATATGAACTTTTAGATACAAAACACATTCAAATCTATATTTCCTAGTGTAACAATAAACAGCTAGTTATACGATATAAACCTGTGTGTGTATATATAGGACACGTAGGATTCTAAGCTCCAGGGTTTCCATACCAGGAATGTGTCATTAGACCATCATCATGTCTTCAACTCTTAGGTGGATGTTTGTTTCTTCCTGAGTGCACAAATGGAATGTGGTCTCCTCTTGCTGTCACCCTAGAGCGTGAATGAGTGTTTCCCCTGCCATTAAGGAATGTACAGTATGTTGAAGGCATACCATGAACAATGGTGGAAACACAGCACAGTAGTAAAATTGTGACCGTGCATATTACTAGCTCACTCTTTATCTTGCTCACATACACTTTCTCTGCCTCTCTCTCCAGATAGGACTGATGTCGGTCACAGTGTTTCCAGTGCGCCTGCTCCTGGTGTCTTTCCTCATGCTGCTGGCTTGGCCCTTCGCTTTCACAGCCTCGCTGGGACGTTCTGAGTTCGTCGTTGAGCCACAGTCATTGTGGAGGAGGTGTGTAAGAAAGTATTAAATGGTTTATATGCTACCAAAACACATAGGATCAACCACAGGGGTTATATTTTCTATGTATTTAGTATTGGAAGCATGAGGATCACATCAAAACAACTGGCTCCACATGTGATTGGAATGATGGGAGTACTGTGTAGTCCTAAAGCCTAAACTATACAAACCCTCCATTTTAAATACACAGGTAAATGCAAACAAAGAGAGGACGTTGAAGAATAAACATTTGTGAAGGGTGTGAGATTAGAAGTTGAAGGAGACCATTGTTTGAAACTTTCCATTGATTATCCACATGTCCTCCATCAGGTTCTTAGACCTGAGTCTCCGGGTGATCATGCGAGCCATGTGGTTTTGCGGAGGTTTCCATTGGATCAAGGTGAAAGGGGAAAGGGCAGCACCCTCCGAAGCTCCCATCCTCACCGTGGCACCACACTCCTCATATTTTGATGCCATCCCAGTTACCATGACCATGTGTTCCATAGTCACCAAACTGGAGAGCAGGAGCATTCCCGTGTGGGGCAGTGAGTAATACACATAAGACACATTTCCATCACATCTACTGCAACTACAGTAGATATAAGGTGCTTTTAATGGCATTCTCTCAATGAGTTTGTTGAATAAATCCATTCAATTGTAGGTTTTAAAGAGATATATAACAGTAGTGTCACATTTCTTGTCCACATTTTATGAATTAAGACATAACTAACAACATTATCTGCTGTCTATAGACTGTTGGACAACACTGTTTTGTGTTTCTGATGAGTAATTATAGTTACACACATATAGGACTATCACTACTATATGATCTGCATTATAGAGAAGATGCCCTGCATGCTTGAGTCTGTGCTCTGCCTGTGAAGTAAGACAATTGATGGACAAAGGACTTGTTTAGCAGATAGGTTTCACATACAGGCATTCAAAAAATGTAACCATACATTACAAAGCAATCCATAACTGTCACACGCAGAGTGTCGAGTGTGCACTAACGAAAACACCAGTACAATTTTTTTTTATACAGACAGGCTATGAATATTTGACATGTTTTGTATGCTGAATGTATATACTATAACATTTCGCATTACATATATTTATGTTTCCTCTGAAATGTTATCTTTCATATTTGTTTTATCTAATTATTATTGCATGTTAACATTTTTAGCACATCCTGTAGAGTATGCCCCCCCCCCCTCACCCCCATTTCACTGCACATATTGACAATATGAGTATGTAACAAATAAATCTTTTAATCTTGACTCTAATTGAAATAGAAGCAAATGAGTAATATGGTAAAATCCATAATACAAAAATCATTTTCTCTTCAGAATCTGTCTCTGCAAGCAATTTTTGAGCTCTTTTTGACGTAAGATGACTTTGTTTACTCTTAACTATGATAAACAGTGTCTTCCTGCAGCAGGAAACATCAGCCTTTGGAAGTATTAGGACATAACTTCAGCGCCTCTACAGTGTCCTGCCTAGTTTGAGAACTGGTTGCATCAATGACTCTTAAGATCTGACAATATATCTACAAATTCTTAATGATCCTAACATGATTCTCTAATGAACCTTCTGTAAATCCAGTGTACAATTGACAAATGCCGCTGCTTCGTTTCTTCAAGCTGATACATTCTGAGGATTCACTAACTAAGTGTTTGTCTGTTTTTCTCTTTTTCTGGCATTCACCCAAAATCTGCCTTTTCATCCCCCTCCTCCTCCTCCTCCTCCTCCTCCTCCTCCTCCTCCTCCTCCTCCTCCTCCTCCTCCTCCTCCTCCTCCTCCTCCTCCTCCCAGCTCTGATCAGCTACATCAGGCCAGTTTTTGTGTTTCGCTCGGACCAGGACTCAAGAAGGAAAACTGTGGAGGAAATCAAGAGGAGAGCCCGGTCTGGAGGGGAGTGGCCTCAGGTAAATGAAAATGCACATAAAGGCATATAAGTAGACACACACACACACACACACACACACACACACACACACACACACACACACACACACACACACACACACACACACACTGATCTGATCTAGCTGACACTGCAGGCGAATTGAAAGGTGATAGTATAAACACAATGAGTCACGCTAAGTTCACATGGATCCAGGCCTCTTAGAAACAATGGGCCATAAGAGCCAGGTACATTTGTTTGTGTGTTGTGTGCCTTATTGTTTATTTGTTTATTCCAGATCATGATATTCCCAGAGGGGACGTGCACCAACAGGTCGGGTCTCATCTTATACAAGGCTGGTATGTGTTCAATATCCTTCTTGCTTTAGGCTGATCAGGAAACCAGGTGGAGGGTTGCCCTGTGTGTGTGTGTGTGTGTGTGTGTGTGTGTGTGTGTGTGTGTGTGTGTGTGTGTGTGTGTGTGTGTGTGTGTGTGTGTGTGTGTGTGTGTGTGTGTGTGTGTGTGTGTGTGTGTTACAAAAAACACATTTCAGTGATTCCAACACTTCTCATCTAGCCTTATCACTTGTTTTAGATAGAAAACCAATCAAATTCTTTAAGCAGAGCTATAGTGGACATATCATGACATTTGTGGTGCTTCTTTTTCCATAGGCTTGTCTTTGTGTGCTTATTTCTATGGACCCAAACATTACAATTCAACTTCACATGTTTATTTTTAGCCACGCTAGCGGCGCGGCTCTATGAATGGCTACGTTGGCCACTTTGATCCTGACTGGCAACAATTGGACGGATCACAATGTAATTCACGCTCCACAAAGGACAAATCCTACTGACTTTGTTGAGCCCCTGACATTTCCTCTGGCACCATTAGCAGGTCAAACGTTATCATGCTAACGTTTGACCTGCCAATTATTAATTCCCCTGCTCAACATCTCAGTTGAATAGGATAAATATTACAACTTCTAAACATCAGCACCCAAGCAATGTCACTGAGTATGTTGACATGCTGTTAGCCACTTTAGCTGCTTTCAGCTTAATGCTAAGTATAGCCTCACGGAGCCACTAGCATGGTTGTGATTTTAGCTTAACCTTTACACGACCCCAAGAGAGTTGTTTTCATGTTGTTTTTAGTTGTACATGCACATTATATTGCAGCCTTTTAATACTACATTATAGAAGGTCATAGTGTTATTTTTAAGTAACAAAACCAACAGCTTTTTCCCAGTAGTTTCTTATTGTTAAATCTCAGAAATTATCCACTAGCCTAAATGAGAGTTGCTGTCCGCTAAAGTAGCTAATAGTTGTGGGGGTTTTAGGTGAATTCCAGCCTGGGGTGTGTTAAGTTGTGTGTTATCACTTTGCACAGTTTTGCAGCTAGTGGGTCTGTACTTGTACGTAATTATTCAAGCGTGGAGTTGGCTGTGTAGCTCTGTGGGTGCGTCCAGGTGTGGGTATCAGAGCACATTAATCTGATGCTGGCCCAGCAGGTTTAGGGGGCTCGTGTGTTGCTTGAGGCGATCTCAATGGGACACAAAACCGTTGCACCCATCTCTCTGACTTTCGCTTGTTTTCCTGCTTTTTTGTTGTCCGGCAGTCGCCTCCATGTGTGTATGTTTCTGTGTGTGGATGTGTACGTGTGTGCTGCATTAACCAAGTTATGCTGTCAGCTATTGTCCCCCCTGCCTGCTCTGTCTAATCCCCTTTCTTCCAGTCTGTAATTCTGTCATTCTCACTAAGCCCTATTGGTCACACTTTGTCCTGCTTTGTGTGTATGTGTGTGTCTGTTGTGTTTGTCCAGCTCGATCTGTCTGCTGTGTGTCCAGTCCTATCTGGATGTGTCTCCTCTTGTTACGTCTCTTCACTGGTTTCCAGCACAACAAAGCAACTGCGTGTATGGATGCGTGTTTATTTATTTATTTATTTTTTTAAGGCGTGCTTGTGCCACCTGTGCCATGACCGTGCATTGCAGATACCTACAGTCCTTTTTTCTTTTCCTTTTATAATACAGTCATCACTTTCACCTCCACCCTTCTCCTCCTGTCTGTCCTCTAATTACAGTCACATTATTATTCAGAGGTTGTAGCAGTGCTCATTCTCATGTTCTTTCATAATCTCATATGCAGATGCAGATGTTTGGCCAATATTGTTTTTATTAAAAATCAAATGTCAGCCAGTTGTGCTATGCATATTGGATAATGGGGATTTCCTAAAATATTCTCTATTCTTGACCATAGTAAGTTGATAAGACTCAGTTCTGTGGTGCGAGAGCATTTTTACTCCCCCACCTTTGTCATGTGTGTCATGTTAAAGTTGTAGTGAAACTGGTCACACCCTGCCTTAAGGGACAGCTTATATGTGTACACACATTTAAGATAGTTTAGTTGTGTTGTTAGCAATTGCATAACTGGATATTGAATTTCTAGGGAACACTGAAGACATTTGATCAATGTTCAAAGACTTTACATGTTCATGTCTCATATGAAAAACGTAGAGATACACAAACATACAGCTGACATATGGTCAAATATACAATTTGATGGGGACACACTAGAGGTCATTTCATTCACAAAAACACTTTGTAAGATACACATTTAATTAAACTAACATAGACTGCTCATATTAGCTTTGGCTGATACTAGAAAGAGAACTTTATATGACCAGTATGAGAAGAAATACTATGGTCACAGCCCAAAAAATATTAGTTTTGGACACAAAATTCCCCCCTAAGTCTGGTCTTCAAATATTAAATAATAAGTAGCGGACCAGTGTTATACAAAGCTGACTCAGTAGGCTGAATAGGGTTTTGTCCAGTAATAAATACTGTATGGAGCTTCTGTCAGCTTGCCTGTCATCAGGAGGACATTATAGTCTCAATAGAGATGCTGTCTGCCAGGTCTGAAGGTTATCCTCAGGTTGGGAGCTTGTCACTCATCTAAACTAGTACACATGACTCAACCCAGTGTGTTGGTCTGTGTCTGTGCTATGTGTTAAATTAGACAAAATCTGTACATATGTTTGTAGTAATTCAATAAAAATCAAATACTAGTAATTTCAAAGTGTCTTTTATTTTTTATTGACAGACATAAATGGTTATCAGAAATAATATTCTTGGTTCTCCATTGTCCTCTTTCTCAGGTGCTTTCATCCCAGGGCTCCCAGTGCAGCCAGTGGTGCTACGCTATCCAAACAAACTGGTAAACACCTCGCATCCAGTCATACCCTTACTGTTCTGCTTTCTTTTCATCATTTCCACATCTGCTCCACACATACCTGTAACTTCTGGATATAGTTCACAATTAGCCTGACTCCACCTACACCTATGATGTAATGGTTTCTTTCCCGCACGTTAGTATGTGTTCCTCTTGGGATGAATGACTTCATGTACTAGTAGGATGATATTTCATCCTCCTCTTCCTCCGTCTATACACACGCAGACACACACACAGGTGTCATGTCTCTCTCTCCGCACCTCTCTTCACTCTCTTATGAATTATGCACTTCTTATTACGTACCCAGTGCTTCTTGTCTGTTTCCCTAAAAAGCTTTTGTCACTGTTTCCCTTATTGCTGACTTTAGTCACTGTGCTCAGCTCACTTTGGTGACAACATGGCAGTACAAGGCAGTTAAGTGAGGCAAAGAAAACCTAAATAAACTGCTCTAACATGGTAGACTTGTCTACACTTGTATAATTCCATCCAAAGTCTTTATTTTTACACAAGAAATGTTTCCATTCTGTCTGTTTCCATCTGTTCATTTAGTTGGGAATGGAAATGACTACCCACAGCCAGCCATGCTGTTTAAAACAGATTACACAACATACTGATGTTCCTGAGCCAAATCAAAACTAATTTGTCTGATGTCGAAACTCTTGCAACCAACAAGCATGAAGAGAAAATAGCATCATCTGCAAGTGAAGCTGTCCTGCATGGGCCTGTTGTAAATGTGATGTCATCTTAATTGTCTTCAATTCATCTGGATGCTGTTGGTACCACACCTGAGCTGTGTTTACGGCTGCAGATTGGTTTCCTTTATACAGATCAAATAATATGTTGTCACCCTTAGGCTTAAGGCAGTTTAGTGTTTACTTTAGTCTATTACACATGAACAAATAGATGTAGGATCCTTGCACTGACAGGTAGCTGATGGCAGTTTCGGTCTTCCTGTGGCCCCACAGTTTAAAATTAAAAGACCTGCACTATTACAGGAGTATTTTTTTTTTTTTGCATATTTATGCTCTTTTAATATACACGTACCATTCCTGCTGACCATTATCCACAGAATACTGCACCTACTGCCATTTATCATTCACTTTCTTTAAGTTTGGGGCCTCACAAGTGACGCAAATGTCAAAATTGATGCAGCAGAGGCTGTGATATGCTGACTTTTAGCCCAAAGTATGGGTCAAGCTCTAAAACCACTGGATCCTACCTTTCCCACAATGCAACTTGATAATTTGTTCCATGTGTTCCAACTCCCCATGCCTCTTCTTTGAAACCCCACCCCTCAAGTTTTCTGGAATTTCTGTGAAAATATGATGTTTCAAGCCCAAACTTGAAATGACCCTAATCATACCATTGAGGACTCCTCCAGAGTCACAGAAGACATTATACAACAGTTTTCACAGGATGAGTAGTACTCGTCATGATGAATAAATTGAACTTCATATGTAAAATTAGTGAAGTGCCCCTTTAATCAAATAGCAGGAACTCTTACACTTTGTTTTAAGTGTCAGGTTATAATGTGAATGCTGTAATGTAGTTTTAAGTGCAGACTTGCCTAAAAGTTTTAATCTTTTACACTATTATAAACATGCAGTAGCACGTTGATTCCAGTGACACAGCATTCTTTCACAAAGTGTAAACAATGCCTAGTTAATGCTTTAGTTCTTGAGCAATATAAAATCATATCAATAACAATTAAAATGTAATTTGGGTTCCTGACTAAAAACGTATTGCAACATCCGAATCACAGATCTGTACACACAGACACACACCACTGAGAAACATAAACCACAGTTCCAGAGGGTAAATAAAGTAATAGGAAATTGACTTTGTGAAATGTGTGTATGTGTGTGTGTGTGTGTATGTGTTTATGTGTGTCTTTGTCATGAGCTATTTCCTTTCTCCTCTTCCTCTCCACAGGATACTGTTACATGGACATGGCAAGGTCCCGGAGCGTGAGTGTAACACACTTAACACACTCACAAACACACAGCTTGTACTTCCTCCTCCTAACTATGTAGTTAAAACACCAGTGACCTGTTTTCCTTTAAAAAAAAAAAAAAGGAACATGCAAGATGCTGGAGGGGAACCTCCATTATCTCCACTACCATCTGTTCAGTCTTGTCTCCATTTATCATATTATTTCACTCTTTCTGATCTTGTATTTTCATGTATGGACAAAACTCCTCTGTTTTCCAGGTTCAAAATCCTGTGGCTTACTCTGTGCCAACTTCATAATCCTATGGAGATAGAGGTGTGTGTGTGTGTGTGTGTGTGTGTGTGTGTTTTTTTAGGCCAATTGTGTGAAAATATATATTTTTTTTCGTCACAGTACCTTAAGTACATAGTGTCCTGACAGTCTTTCTCTCCATAGTACTTGCCTATTTACCATCCATCAAAAGAGGAGAAGGAAAACCCTGCTCTGTTTGCCAATAATGTCAGGAAGCTCATGGCTAAGTAAGTATGTGTTGGTATAAGTGTCATTGACCAACATGTTATCCGTCAGTCTGCCTTTGCTTGTTTTGTATTTCCATATCACACAGACATGCTGCAATATTAAAGTCCTGACTAATGCGTCCCTCCTTCCTTGACAGGGCGCTGGATGTGCCACTCACAGATCTATCATTTGATGACCGTGAGATCAGCCTATCACAGGGCCCGCTGCGCATTTATGATTACAGCTCCCTGCTGGAGTTCAACCAGCTGGTGTACCGCTTAGGGTGAGTGGAGGGGTGACTGGACAGACTGGTTGGACGGGTGGAGAGTGGGTGTGAGTCAAGACTACAGGGTGTTGATGGTGAGATAACACTGACACCTAGTGGCGGCAGGGCGGAAACACATGGACCTCTGATTTAATCGATTGAAGTCGGATGAGGAAATATTTGTAATTGTATGTTCTGCAAAGAGTAAATATGTTGGATTTTTTTATTGCCACAGATATTAGTTCTGTTTAATTATGTCTTACTTACTATGTATTGTCAGGGGATTAATTAAAATATGAAAATAGTCAGATATCTATAAGCATCTTTTCTGACTAACTTAATTAGAGAATATATCTTACTGTTCTTATAAAATGATCTGTTAGCACATGTTTACCGATTAGTTCTAATATGTGAGAGTAAATCTTGATAAAATGCTCAGTGTTACTACTCTATAGATAACATGCGCAACCAGTAATAATATTCTTGTGATCATATACTGAGCATGAGGGATGAGAGAGATCATGTGATTCTGACTGAATCATACGACTCATTTCATCATCTGAAGAAGTACACAGAGGCAACCAGCTCTTTTCATCATTAATGCACTGCTTTTTAAATGTGAGTTTTTATGCAGAAAGAGTTTTTATTCAGTGATATTCTCAGAAATAAGCCAATAAGTGGGAAAGTATTTTTAATTGTATATATAGTGTATGGTTTACTGTAGATTAAAAAAAAAAAAAACATGAATTAGAGTTAGATGAATTTGATGTATTGAATAGTTTTATTACATAAAAGTGAAGGCAAATCTAATCTGAAACAAATCTAATCCAAAAGTGTGCAGGATATTTGCAGGCCAACCAAAGTGAAGGTGACAAACCTTTAACAGCACATGCAAACTAATACATTGTTGCATTATGTGATTTCTTGGTGTTTTTTCTTTATTCCACTGTGTGTTAACAGGCTGAGAGCAGGGACCACAGAAAAGGTGCTTGAGGAGCAGGCCAGAAGAGCCAGAAAGCTGCAGGGAGACATGCTGAGTGTAGAAGACTTTGCCCAGTTCTTCAACCTGCCAGTTACAAACACACTCACACAAGTCCACAGCCTCTTCGACCAGGTAAACAAACAGAGTTATATCTATGAGTTTTGATTGCTTAATATTTAAATGAATACAGGTAAATATAAAGAAATAAGATAAAAGCTGCAGAGTGGGACTTTTGTCTCCCCCTTCTGGAATTGGGAGTAATTACAAAAACACTGTCAATGCTGTCAGTGCCTGCATACAGGTAATCTAAATATAGAAGAGTCACAATGGAAAAGTTAGCCTTTTAATATTGGCGAGTAGGCAGTAAGAGGCCATTATTAATAACTGTGAGTTGGGGAGGAATCTTGTTTTTACTTTTATGACAGGATCACTCGGACATTTCTAAAATATGATTACCACATATCTGTGGGCAGGGAGATATTATGAATATCTCAGATATTTAGGCTGATTGTACCAGTGACCTCAAGCAGCAGTTTGGTAGTTATTGGTAAGTATATATTACCAGTTGACACTGACTGATCAGCACCCTCATGTGGAGAATCTGCAGCCTGCTAAATGCTTGAGTTACAAGCCAGTTGAGAAATCAAAATTATTTTTAATGGAGCTACATCAATCCCATTCTCTTGTGAATGCGATATCTCAGGAATTCCCTCAAATTTGGCACAAACGTCCACTTACTATGTCACAATGTGAGAATGTCATGTACCAGACACTTTTATCCTTGCTGAAAAGGTTTGCTCACCACTGTAGCTCAGAAAACGGGTGAAGAATCAGGGTTTAAATACTTGAGAGGTGAAGAGCTGATTGAGGCAGGTGTTGGATGAGCTAAGTCACTTTGTTCATAGAACCGCAACCCAAATCACATCATGGTCACTGCTGATTTGGAGGTTCTTATATGAGTCCACCCTCTTCAGTTCATCTCCCTGGGTGACAACCAGGACAAGGGACCTCCTCTTCCTCTGATAGTCCACTATAATCTGATTGTTTTTTCTCATACTGAGTTTAAGGTGATCATGGTTGCACTATGCGATGACGTTCTCTATCAGTCCTCTGTCCTTCTCTGTAAAAATAGCCTCTAAGTGATGATAGCATGTTTCTCACCCGAAATTATTCACTGGAATCACACACGTCAATAAAGTGATAACTCCCATTATGCTAAACAAATGACAACTTGACTGGTTGGTGAAGACATACAACCATGAGGTGGTATCTCACTTTTAAAGATGTTATGATGTGCTTTATCCACTATGTGATTTTAAGATAGAAATTAGGATTTTTTTTTTTCATAACAGGATCAGATTCATTTTTTTTCTACTTTCCTCATTTTTCCCACAGCATGGAGATGGGCAGATAGATGTCAGGCACTTTGTCATTGCGCTGTCGACTGTTTCCCGACCATCAAAGTCAATGGAGACCCTCAAACTGGCCTTCAAGGTACAGTGAACACATTTACCATCGAATCTGGTTTGAAGTAGGTTTCAACATGTTGCGCTAAGGATACATTTTGCTGTGCAGATGTATGAGAGCGAGGAGAGTGGGGAGGTCCTGGAAGAGGAGCTCGCCTCCATCTTTGAAATAATGCTGGGAGTGGAGGAGGTGGAACTTTCTGTGCTGTTTTTAAGTTTGGAAGATCCTGACAAGGAAAAGATCACCTATGGTAAGACCCACTGTTTGTTTGTGAGTCATTATAACAGCGACAGTCATTATAAAATGCTTTTTAATTTAATTTTTAATTTTTAAACATCAGTGCAAAAATGTCAAATTAATTACTGTATCCACGGCACAAATTATATCATGATGGAGATGATTGACGGGATCCAGCTCTGTGGCTTCACTGAAGAGGATAAATACAGTCTGGAAGGGATTTTTTTCCCTGTACCATCTGCCTTTTTTTTGGAAAAACTCTTCTTTTTTATCTTAAAACCAATCCTAATCCAGCAGCTTTCCTATCTGCACAAAGTACAGAGTATATAAACATGTAGAAGCTGTAAATCTCTATAATGATCTAGAATCACTATAGTAATTAAACTGATTCATAATTGCATGAACAAGCTAATGACTTATTGATGTTAAAATGCTTCACACTGCACCTTAAATTAAAAAAGTGCTTTGTTCCAGTTGTTTTTACCATAAAATTTAAAAGATACTATAATAGTGTAATATAAAAATGCAAATGCCTAACATTTGCAGACAGCGGTAATACCATTTAACACCTGCTTCTATCTCTCACCCCTTTTTCCAGATGAACTCTGTGATTTCATAGAGCAGCACCCACGCTTTGTCATGGATTACCTCAATTTTAAAACCCACCCGCGCAAATTCTGCTTTGGCCGACCTAAGAGCTGCAACGGCCAGAAGCACGACAAAGACAACTGAATTAGGGACTTGAGATATCCCACTGCTCCATTTATCTTCACCGTCTGTCATAACGACATCTTCACATGCTGCAGATCGCCTATCGCCTTTGTGCCTTTTTAAGTGCAGAGAGGGAGAAAAAAGGCGAGAGAAGTTGGATGTGAGGAGAATAACAGAGTAGGAAGTGTAAGGATGAATCATGGCAGCATAGATGATGATGGAGATGGATCTCTTACTCCCATCAATCCATCATCTTTTTGTTTTGGCATTTCTTTGTTTTTAACCCTGTATCATGATTTAAAGAAACTTGTTTTATTAAATGATCTGCAAATATATTATTTATTTTAAGATTATTTTCTTATGTATTAAGTACAGATATTTATCTGATTAGCTTTTTTTTAAGGTTTTGGTTAGCACTTTTTTTGATCTCAGGCAAATGAACACAAGCACATCGCCCTTTTCCTGCTGCTCTTCATTAACTTACTGAAAATTTCAGGTTGAAAGAAAAAAAGAATCAGGATACTCACCATGCTGCCATTCAGACTGAGCCTGGGACGTTCATACCAAGCGTGTAACACCAAATATTGCAAGAAAAAAGCTAAATCAGCCTCTTAATCCAGAGATAATCATTCCTCACTTCATGCAGCTATCACTGCCGTGGTACACAAACCAAAAAACCTTACATAAAAAGTTTGATCCAGGGATGATTAATAAAGACTGACATATTTTGTCCAGTTATGTTTTTCTGGTAGTATGATGAGTAATGTAATTTGCTCAATTTTAATGTAAATGCTGTTTTAAAAAAAACAACAACCATTCTCCAAAGTAAACGGTAGTCCTGTTTTTTTTTAAGGACAGTACTCCTTAACATTTATAAATCACCAAATCTTTCCAATAAAGAGATGAAACACGTCTTCACTTTCCTAACCCCCCCTGTTAATTTCTCTGCTGGTTGACCTATTGATCTCAGATGGTTTACACTGGACTGACACATTTTTTTTGTATCTTATTACTGGAATGGTATTTTTTTCAAGTACTAAATTCTCAATAAGAATCTCCAATGCAGTAATACAATATCAAGGCTGCTTGCTTTTATTTTACAAATAAAATGCTTTTAGTTTTGTTTGGTTGTCACTTACTGTCTCTATCCACTAGATGGTGCTCTGCTTTCACACATGTGCCTCAGGGGAGGTTTGACATCATTGACTCTCAAACCCACTCAAAGTACTTCAATGAATCAAGTCAAATATTCTTACTCATTGTGGTGCCGTCATTGTTGGAATTTTGTCAAATGGGGTATATATTTACTGGCTCTGTTACATATTTACATCCATGTTATCTCTCAGGTTAAGTTCTTTATTTGTGTTTCTTTGTTTATTCTTGGTGATCATCAAATAGTAAATGGCTCACAAGCAGGCTGCACCCACCTGCTTTTGCTGTCATAGTGGCTCGTCTCGTTTGAGTCCACATGGTGGTGCTAGCTCCCTAAGCTATACGCACACCACAGAGAGCATGCACCACTGCCCACCTGATGGACAGGAAAAGCATTACCTCATCCCTTCCTTTCATTCCTTCAGGTAAAAATAGACAGATTAAGTCTGGGCTTTGATGAGAGAAACCTACAGAGGAGGTGTGGAAGCAGGGAGAGAGGGATAGAGATGGAGGAGAGAGACTAAATGGATCGTTCTGCTCCAAATCCAATTCCTAATAGCTGGAGGGAGGGTGGGTGGGAGGAGGGAGAAGAAAACAGTCAAAGAAAGAAGAGAGGGAGAGGGGGAGTGGAGATATCACGTCTAACAATTAAGACCTGCCTTCGGGGTCTAAAGAAGAAGCTTTGTTGAGAACATATAAATTGCTCATTGAGCAGCGCCTCTCTGCAGTCTCTCTCAGATACTCCTGCCTCAAAGGAATCTGCCATAAAAGACAGCAGCCTGCAGCCCACCACATAGGAAGGCTGGAATATGTTCACAGTATTTGGGGATCCATCTCCAGCCGCTATCCTGTCCAAGAAAAATCCCCCCCTCAACGGTAAACACAAACCTGGATGTAATCCCAGGCAATGTAGTTAGGAAAACATCACAGTGAATCCACTATAGATCCCCAGTGGTAAGTGTACTTTTAGGGGTCAGAGATCCAGCGCAGTTAACAGTTGTCTTATTTATTTTTGTTGTACAGGCCAAGTGGATGAGCCTCTTTATAGTCTGTGCCTGGAAATTAGTCTGTTGGTCTTTTTCTGAACCAGGTTGTGGAGGTCAGGTCAGTACTGGCAATATAATGTTTTAAATCAAGGTTTATCATCATGGTATGACAGGAAAAATGGCTTCATAAAATATAAGTTTCTTGAAGTCCACTTTGAGAAATACTGCTAAATGAACGAAGTGGCTGACAGTACATTTACTGTATGTGAGAGCGCTTGAGAAAATTTGGGGATTCCTGCCATAAATTCCAATTAAAAATAGACTAATCAACCATTTTGCTGTCAAAACCTCTCTCTTAATAGACCTTGTAATTGTAGCTCTGTCCTGACTTTGATTTTACCAATGAATTCCTGTTCGGCTGCATTATTCAGTTGGATTGCCTTTCAGTGGGTTTTAGCTGTGACCTGATTCTGCTTAACCAACTACTCACTGCTTGTGTGAAATGTATTTTTGGGAGAGTGATTGATGACACATTTGAGTGAACATGTCAGCCTCTGCTGCCACTCAGCTGTGATTTCATCAGCCCACCCAATTCATTGACAAAAATAGTTCATCAAATCATCACCAGTACATTTCTGTATATACTTCTTGTTTGTTTTATTGTTTTGGCCAGTTTGCAAAAAGTCAGTCTCTAAGAAACAAATGCTTCACATAATACTACACTGTTGTTTTAGGTTTTATTAATTACTGCATTTATTCACTTTAGAAATAACGTTTCATACTATATATGATAATTCATTCAAAATCATTATTTTGTCATCATGAATCAGGGCAAGTATTGTAAAATAGGCTATAATCTTGCAACTAAGCTGCAATTTGGTACTCTTTCTTTTAGTCAAATGTTAATGTCAGAATTACAGGTCATATAGTGTTCAATACATATACAGACAAATCTCTACAACAACTTTTTAGACTGACTTGACAATACTGAATCACTATAGTCACTGACTGAATCTCATGTCATGTTTCCAACACTGATGACTAAAAGCATTGTGGGCAGCACAGTCGTGATAATAACGTCCTTGTTAAAAGCCAATGAAATTACTGTGAAAGCCACAAAAACAAACATAATCTGATTACTCTTTCATAAATAACAGGCTGCTGAGCTATTAAACTTACAGTATGTACAGTGCTTGTGTGGGCTTGCACAACAAACTGAACTGAAGAGTCAGAATCAGTGCTAAACGATGCATTCACTTACTGGTATGTGTAATGAAGTGCCCACTTGACACATAGTAAAGTGCATTTTAGCGGTGATGCAACTGCTTAGCTTGGGGAAGCAAAGTGAACTAACTCCATTGTCAGTTATGATTATGATGCTTTGAACTAAACTGAACAAAATGATTTACACCTCTAGTTAGAATGTTAGCCTGCTAACAATGACAATGATAACATGCTGGCGTTTAGCCGGCAATGTTTACCATGTTCACAGTCTTAATTTAGCGTGTTACCAGGCTAACACTTGCTAATTAGCACTAAACACAAAGTACAGCTGAGGTTAGTCATGTAGGTGTTCTTAGTCATAAACCAAAGTATTGAACAAATGATCAGAATGTCATGTTATGTTACCCCTAGCTTAATCGTAAGGGGAATATTTCAGTAAAACCACAACTGCTAACACCATAGTGGCGCTAGAGGAGGGGTCACGGGATCACCAAAGTCAGGTGTTTTTTGGCAATTTTATGGCAATCCATTCTTCTAGCCAAAAATACAATAAAAAAATGTACCCAGAGCTGCTGATGCAATTTAACAACTCTACTTAAGCAGTAGGAGGCAGCTCCTCCTCGTCTGTTTATCTCCATCTCCTGTTTTGTCAATGGTATACTGTGAATTTAATAACAGAACATTTTGGCTTCAGGTTGATTCAACCCACTTTGCTCTGGTTGAGTGTGAGGAGCGGCACGACATCTGTGGGCTGCTGATATTCTTGTTTAGGCTTTTTGCCTCACACCATAGACAATATTCCTCATTTTCTTCTTGATAGTTTTGTACACTGCCTGCTCCAAAAGTGGAGTGATGTAGGTGTTGAAGGAGGGGTGCACGCTTATATCAGATTCCTCTGAGTCACTTTTCATGTTTTCATGGTCCAACCTGCTCACTTTTATGAATTCCTCCTCCATGTTTTGCCTCAACGTGTTTTGTGACACATCAAATATGAAAAGCAAGACGCTAAAATTATTCCTTTTAAAAAGGAACAGACCCCCTGCTGTTTGAGTCACGGTGGTTTTAATATGCCAAAATCATACCAACACTGGAGGCAATGCTCCCTTTTGGAGAACTTTCTGTTGCTTTTTCATTCCCATTTACATTACTGCTACAATTATTAGATGTATTATTGATTAAGGACACAATAAACTAGCAGTTATAATTGTTGACATGCTCAGTGAATGTGTTTGGAGTGTGTTATGGAGTTTTGAAGAAATGGACGGCGTTGACAAGGAGCTGTTGAACCCTTTCAACCCACAGCCATTTCAAAAGGTATCTATGTAAAGTAAATGGATATGTCCAAGTACCTGCTCTCCGAGTGCTGCTGATTGATGTTTGACGAGGTGAACACATAGAATACTTTCATACAAGTATAATTCATCCTTTGTTTCCCCCTATGTTGCATATATGTGGCATGGAAAATGCACTTGATCAAGGAACCCTCACTATAAAAGACACACTGTGCTGTATGGAGTCCATTAGCCATTGAGACAAGCAGGCAGGCAACACTTGCATTCAGAGATTGAGAGATGTAAAGAGGGTGAGATTGTGGCTGAAAGGTTCAAGGCGAGTACCAAGAAAATAAATCAGAACTTGGCCGATGCCATTGTCAGCATGCAAACGCGATGTAGAGCCTATCAGGTAGAACAGTCTGTCAGCAACATCAGAAGGCAGCCTGGGCTTTCTGTGGTGGAGAAACAGGACAATTACAGTGATGACAAATGTTATAAATGGAGATGGGGCACTCTAGACCTGGATACAAACACTCTGAGGAGGGTTGCTAAAGCACCATACATGCAGTGATTCGTGTACATGCAGTGTTTTAGTCCATTTACTACAAATCACAAATCCTTTACATTACTACTACATGCAAGTCAAATGGTTGAGATTGGACTGCACAACCCATCACACTGAATGTTAAGTCTATATTTTTTTTCTTGTCATGTTATAATTTTGAGGTACCACTGAGTTGAACTGCATTAAAAATAATAGATGATAATGATGTTCACTATTATGGATTGAAATTTAAAGATTGAGTTTGAAAAGTTAATTATTTACCATTGAAAACAGCAGTCGCACCAAAACAAATAAACTTAACTCAAGGTCCACTTACTTGCTTTTTTTCTGACTTTCAACCACATCTCATGATCATTCTCTGAGGATATTTTGTGATATTTCCGTTCGATATTTCATTTTATCCGACATTTTTGGTTTGGTAAGTTATTCTACTTTTTGTGTAGGTTTATCTTTTCATTTCTGTATTATTGGCCCTGAAATTTTAGAAAAAGAAAAGAAAATCAATCAGCTCTTTGCTTTAAGGTTCCATCTGCAAAGCACCAATCAGTGCTTGGAATGCCAGCTGACATTGGGCAGGAGATGAGGCATATCCTTGATAAGTCAGGGCTAACATGTAGTATAAAGGCAAGCAACCATTCACACTCACATTCACACCTACATGCAGTTTAAAGTCACTAATTAACCTAACCTGCATGTTTTTTGGTCTGTGGGAGGAAGCCGGAGTAGCTGGGGAGAACCCATGCAGGCACAGGGAGAACAGGCAAAAAACACAAAGAAGGGCTCTAGCTGGCCAGAAACCCAGAAACCTCTTGCTGTGAGGCAACAGTGCTTACCACTGCAACACCATGCTGCCCTCCTGAAGATGTATGAATCTTTAATGAACAGCCTGCAAATATACAAAACTGTTTTGTTTTTTTAAAGGCTAACTAAGAGTATTGTGTTGGGGGCTAGTTTCAGCTGCAGTCTAATACATATGGTGTTTTTTAAAGAGTTTTCACAGCAGACGGATGGTGAATATGGGATTGAGTCTAATAAACTACAGTCCATGTTCATGGTAATGAATGTCACCCAGTATTATTATATTAATATTACGTATTAGAAACACAGACAATATATGGTAATAGGATCAATTCATTGTTGGTTTTGGCGTTTTCACCGGCAAGATAAGACAAATATACTGTCTGACTTATTCTTTATTTCTTTCTTACCTTTTACCAATAGTACTTCCTGTTTCCATTGAAACTATGATGTATTATTCATTTGGGAGCTTTAGAAAATACATCACTCAACATTTTACAAACCATTGTTAGAAAAATAAAGGAGCCTTTTTGTCCAACCCATAGACCACTTCAAAAGCTGTTAGGAGGTGTGACGTTCAATGTGGCATCCCTGTAGGTAATATAAAACAGGGTGAGTTACATGATACGTCTGATTAGAAAAACAAAAAGCTTTTCTTTTTTTCATAGTTTTTGTTCCTATTGGTAGCCCTTTGCATCATGCTGCTTCTTATTTTGAGGCTCTTTATCTGTTTTTTTGTTAACATGACATCACTGTGAATGTCCTGTACTCGTCTGGTATTGAATATTATAACAGGTATGCAGGTTTTTTAAAGCTGATTAGAAAGAGGATGCAAGTCTAATTTATCACATCCTGTTAGCAGCATCCTATTCCCATCGCGGTGCCAAATGGACAGGTTGTCATTTTGCCTGCAGCAGCCTGTCAGTGGGACTGAGGCCTCTGTGTGGTTGAATATGTTAGTGTGTGAGCGTCCATCCTGCCTTCAGCATCAGTCCTTTTCACTGCAGCCATAATTACCTCTGTCTGAAGGTAACCAACAGTGGCGGATCTCATTATGCCATGATATGGGTCGCGTCTGCATATACAGGCGCGCATACACTACTTATTTACATATGAATGTATCCAGTTTTGCACACACACCCACCAGCAGGCGCACACTCATCCATCCACCCGCCCACATGCGCACACACAAACACAGCATTTACATATAAAAGCGTTAATGTGTGACACACACGTTTACATACTACACACACACAGCAGCCTATTCATACATGCATCTCACACATATGGGCTACTCATAAATTTAGACACTTCCGTCAGAAGGCCCTTGCCAGCCGACAGGGATATGAACCCAATATAGCATCCCAGAGATAAGCCAGTGACTCTGGAAGCAGAACTAATATTATTTGCACGGTGTCGAACGTTTATCTGGCGCCGCCTGCAAAGTGATGGTTCGGTGTCACTTTTGTTTAATAATGATGTGCCAATAGTAATATGCCTGCTGGCTGGAAACCTATTACAGTTCAAAAGATTATCCAAATACAATCTAATTTGGAATATTGCATTTTGACAGCCTGTGACTGGAGGAGGTGGGATGGTAATGCGATATTTTCTTTCCTTTTTAAAAATTCCAATTAACATTTTTAATGCTCAACAAACCAATGGTGACTGCAAATATGCAGAGGTGTTTGACTGTGCCAAATCTCCTGATGGATTTCAGACAAAGGAGAGAAGGGGAAATAACTTTTGTACAATGCAAACTTTTGATGAGGTGAGCGCTACGTTAGGGCTCTCCCGTCAGTTGACTTTAAATTGACATGTGAAACAGAGATAATCTTTAAATATACTTTAGGAGGGGAAACACTGTCAAACTGTTAAAAATCATTTTACATTCATCATTCTTATCAGGAGCAACAGAGTTGTCCTGTCTTGTCACACTAAGTGGAGTAATCTTACATACTACCTACCACATACTGTAGCTTCATCCACAGCCTGATGAATTAGTATTATGCAAATAGTGCTCACTGAGGTTACAACTCGTGGGTCGAAATAAAAAAAGGAGAAAATTAGTTTAGCGACACAGAAGTTGATATTAACACTTCCACTTATTACACAACACATTTCTCTTAGGACACAATAATCTCACAGAAATGGTTCTTACTGTACCACTAATATCGCTTTATTAAAATCTGTCTCGGCATACCTGCAGCCATGAATTTAGCTACCTTATTATAACCTTCCTCATTAATACTTAACCAAGATAGATCAACACAGTAGATGAAATTGTTGGGGGAAAAAAGGGAAAGATTTTCGCTGCTTAATAAAATTAAGTTATTAAAATTGAAATTAAAATTCATCTCAGATCATACAACGTTATTATATATCATCAGTATCTAATGTTTAATGTATTCCTGGAGTTAGTTTGTGATCAAGTGTTTTAATATACTTTTTTACCCCTCTGTTTCACTCCTCCTCAACAGTTTGGGGGGTTTTCTGCATTTCCATGAATGATTTTTGACAACCGCCAGTGAAGCAGTGAGTTGTTGCTTCAATCAGAGTGGGTGTATTAATATGACGCTGGCAGGATTATAAGGGTTTCATCTGACTGCTGGAAGGTTTTATGATGAGCTTTGAAGTTTTTACATTTGTAGACCTTCGACTTTGTGCTGCCTGTCTGCTTGTTTCTCTTTAACACCATTTCTCTGTTTTAAAAAGGTCTTTAAAAATGAAAGTGGTAAACACCTAGTATGAGTGGAAGCTGTTAGATTGCCTGTTCACAGCTTTGCTTCTGTGTTAAGTTTAGCTTATTGGTTCTGCACCTGAAAATAGCAATGGTTTATCTAAAGCAAACAAACAAAAACACTCTGTAACGCTGTAGTAGCCTTCGCAAGCGTCAACCACAAAATTCAATTTCAGGTGGTACCTTCAGATATAAATTATACTTTGTGGATTTTTTTTTTTTTTTTTAAAAGAAGAAGCTGGTAAAACTGCATCAGTAACAGTAAAAGTACTCTGGCATTTTTTAAATCAAACTGAATATCTGTTATGACCCTCTAAAGCAGTGGTCACCAACCCTGCTCCTGGAGAGCCACTGCCATGCATGTTTTAGGTGTATCCCCACTCTAACACACCTTCTAACTCTAATAATTAACTCATCATCAAGCCCCTAACAAGCTTCAGCTGCTTGATAATGAGTTAATTATTTGAATTAGAAGGTGTGTTAGAGTGGGGAGATACCTAAAACATGCAGGGCAGTATCTCTCCAGGAGCAGGGTTGGTGACTGCTGCTCTAAAGCAATTTGTTATACAAAGAAGTCCAAACATGATTAAAAAAATCAAGAGTGTCAAAAAATTCAACCAATCTAATAATCTACAACTTCTATCAAATACGGAACAAAAAGAATGGAAGACACCAAGACCGGCCCACAAAGGACTGTAGGATCTTGGCTCTCGCTTCTAACCTAAGTCCACCTAGAAACTAAAACGAAATAAAGCCATGGAATACAAAGTTTTCTGATCCTCCAATTAGGTAAATTTATTGTGACACTGCTACTACTGCTAATAATTACTCAGCAAAAACAAATTTAAACTCCCTCTTCTCTCAAAAATGTTTTTCTTCTAGTTCCTTCAGTTGGATGTTTGAGCATCACTGTGCAGGCATTTTTGTGACGAAGAAGAAAATTAAATCAGAGTTAAATGGCGTGCGCCTGTGAGCAGGATTTGTGACATCAAAACTATTTCGGAGCAAAGGTGGTCCAACTGGAAACTTACACAAGTGTGATGTGGTAACCTGAAGCTTCCAGTCCACAAACACTGAGATTGGAATTTTTTAATGAAGAAGAAGTTAAAAGTTTTAAAATGAAACATATAAAGTACAACTGCACTGACACCAATTTGAAACAGTGATGATGGTTAACCTGACACTGCTCTGTGTAACAGAAAATATAATGGTAAGTGCTGAACTTTTAATTTACCTATTTGCTTCAATTAAAACTGCCTTTGTTTTATTGAATTACCCAGTAAGTTGAATTAACTTTAAAATAAGCATTTCTTTCTTCATTTGTAAATAAAGTGTGTGATTGGAAGACTTGTCAGCTATAAATATCGCTCTCTTTTTTTTTATGTGGGAGGATGTGCTCTTGTAATGAGACTTTTTGGCTGATGAAATCGGGTGTTGGTCTGCCCAACAGATCTTGTTTCATCTTCAGAGCCTCTAACATCAACCCATCAAAGCTTGACTGGTTGTGGGATGTGGAAAACAGAGTACATCTGAGGGCTGATACTGTCAAGAAAAAAAAAAGGTACATGTTATACTTCTGAATGCTAAAGAGCAAAACTGGAAGTTTTTACCTTACGTCATACACAGAATGTATGGACCTTTTCAGTCTGATTCTTACAGTGAAATGACACCAGAGAAAGATTTTCAATAACTGATATGACTCTCTCTCCTCCATTACTGTGCGTACTGTCAACTTCCTTCACACACATACGGCTTGCAGTGGAGTATTTCATGGTGATGGACTGTATATTGCGCTGCTCAGATAAGAATTTGGCCACTGCAAATGTTTAGATTGAGTTGTGGTTGTGGAGGGAAAATCACATCTCTTCATGGCATGATGTGTGAGACATCAGCATGGTCAACCGTAACCATTCTTCGAATTTTGATGATTTCATTGGCGATGTGATTGCCGATGCGTTCTGCTGCTGCTTCACTCATACTTGGAGTTATGTGCCAGTTCTTGCAGGGGGGAAAATGCTAATTTCAGCCTGAAGGCATGTAATGACAAATGATAGTGAGGTTGTCTTTGCTAGCACTGTCTCTTCTCTCATGGCATTTTTCTCAGTCGCAAGACTCATATTCCCTGTCCAACTCTTATGTTCCTCACAATGGTCACATCTGTCTTACAGTGGCATTTTAAAGTCACTGCTGAATCCTGCGTACTGTTAATGAGATGGTAATATTAGGCAGTGTTGGGTGCTTCTTCATTTTTTTCTTGTAGAAAATTACTACATTCATGACATATATTGTAAAACTCATTGTGCTTTTTTGCTCTGCTGTTCACTCAGTGACACTTAATATCAAAGGACATTAATTTCACCGAATGGATATTTGGCTACATTAGACTAAAAAGCCTCTCTTAAGGTTGCTCCCCGAAAGAATCCAAGCTGTGCAGGATCGTGAGGAAAAGCACATAAAATCCCCCCAAAGGGGAACACACATGAGCAGATACCGATCACTGATATATAGCAGGCACATAAATGCACAAGGCAACAGATGCCATTTTAAGTGTGGTAATAAGAAACTAGACCGGGGAGTGGAGGCTGAGGTGGTGGAGTGAGGAGTTGGTGTGGAGGGTATAACAGCAGTGAGGAGCAGGTAGGATGATGTCAACACTAACAGCAGCAGCGGTATGAATGATTTTCAGATGATAAGCAGCAGCTCATTGACTTGTTTGAGTGTGATTGGTGATGAATCATCTGATTGTGCTCAGCGTGAATGAACTTGATGCTCCATTAATGTAACACTGCAATGGGGAATTTAGAAAATAGAATTCAGCTTATGTAAGACCTCTGCAGGCATGAAGTTTAACATGAGAACAGCAAGAAAGGATGTGAGTAGATGATGATAACAACTTTCTTAAGGGTCTGAACAAATGTTTCAAACTTGTACCTTTTCTTACATGTGTGCAGTATTCGATGTAAGGGATCACACATACGTTTAGGCCCTATAAACAGCATATTAAAATGAGACATTAGAATTTCAGTTTAACGTCTTTGGTCTGTCTTATTGTAGTCTGACTTTTGAAATCTACTTGCTGATGTTAAACCATGCAGCACGGCTCTGGGGATGCCACTGTTGGCAGGTGGGCTGGTCCCATACTACCACTTTGAACCATGCTCCAATATTTCAACAACTACAGGATGTATTGCCATGACATTTCATGCAGACATTCATGGGTCCCAGAGGATGGATCCTCATGACTTTACTAATCTCCTGACTTTTCCTGTAGTGCCACCATGAGGTTGACATTTATAATTTTCAGTGAGATTTATAACAATGACTTTGGTGATGATCCCTTAACTTTTTCCTTTAGCGCCATCAACATGTCAAAATTATGATCAAATACCTTCCAGAATGAATATTAGCAACAGCTGTGCCATGTGTTTATCGCTAATTAGTGAATGTTAGCATGGTAACAGGCTAACTAAGACGGTAAACATGGAAAATAGAGCTGGAAACACGTTTTTCTGCTACCAACCTATATGAAAGCTTTGATGTAAATATGTCAACATGATGTCAAATCATATGCATCTTCATATGTGTGAAAAGGAGCCAACACAGCTGTTATTTCCACTTTTATTTCCCTTTGAAAACTGTATCCAACACAGTTTGGGCCTGTAACCTTCATCAAGAAGCTATTGTTGCTCTTAACCTGACAGTTTTTCATATTTCATTTTGCTTTATGGTGGTGTTTTTTTTTTTTTTTTTTTTTTTACATGTTCTTCTCACACAGATATTCTGTCCCAATCAAATTTCCCTGCTTAAGTTGAAATAAATAAAAAATGGGCCATGCAACTGATTTATTTTTTTCCAGACGACTGGCAGAAGAACCATTTTTGTGCGCGGAGTAGCTTCCCAACCCCACACACTAGCTGAGAGACATTCCAGCTTCCTATCTGTGTTCCACAGCAGATGAGATGTTACAGTATCATATCAGTGCAGCAGACTCTCAGGCACCCGGAGATACAGCACCCACACACACACACTGGGATGGATGGGTCTGCCAATCAGCCGAGCAGACTGCAGCCCAGTCCTCGGCTGTGCGTTCTCTCGCAAAACAGTGTGACTCACACTCAGCTTTGCAGTCAGTGGAGCGTATCAGACTCCATCTTCACAGGAAACACTGCTGCCGCTTCCACTTTCTATCTCATTATGCACTTACATACACTTGCTAATAAACCCAGCATGCTTAAATCAGCCATGCAAACATGCGCCGAAGGTGTGAAAGGAACATGTTGACAACAAGGACAAAAAAAATGTTTCTGTGATGGCACTGAGGCAAGCTCATAGGCGGGCATGATGTGTTAATGATTTTGCCACAGGAAGAAAGAAAAGGAGGAAGATCTAGAAAACAGATGAACAAACCTCGTGTATCTTGGATGAGGATGATTTTAGGGAGACAGTTAAATAAATAGATTTACTGCAGTTGTCAGGGGGGGGGTCTCCTTCATAAGAAAGCTTTAAAGCACCCAATATACAAAACTTCAGTGTTTAAGACCATATTCACCTTGCTTATGATATACAGTATGTCCAGCAGTCCAGCAGTTGCATAATATAGACTACTTCAGAAGGTTTTGGAACAAACCACCAGTAAAAACAGCATGAAGTTAAAGTGCTGCAAAACAAATAGACTGTGATTATGTGCTCGAGTTGTGACCCAGAACAAGTGTGTGTATGTGTGTGAGTGTGTGTCTACTGTCTTGATTGCCGATGCTTGGTGGCCCTCCTGTTAGTGTGTGACTTGGGAGACAAGATGAGATGAGTCACACTCACAGCTGTGACTCATCTCATCAAAGTAACACGATGTACTCATAGAGACATAAGTACAAAATGTACACACGCACACACGCACACACACACACACACACACACACACACACACACACACACACACACACACACACACACACACACACACACACACACACACACACACACACACACACCCTCCTGCCCATGTAGCTGCATCTCAAATGCAGATTTCATCAGTATGCTATGTATATGTAGTGCTCACTGTTGCACTTTTACTTTTATTCACACTACACATTAGCGGTATTCGCAAATTTGGACCCAGTCCAACTTCGATCCCAGGGTCAGTCTGGGTTTATCAGAACTTAATGGACTCATGAAGACCTCTGTTCCCTATATTTCTTACTGACTAGTTGATTATTTCATTCTTCCTCTTTATTTTTTATTTGAAAAATACTAGAAATGATTGGTAACTGTTTAATTCAAAGTGTATGACTGATAGTTTCCCGCTTCTTTAATGCCATTTATATCTTTAGGGATTAAAAACTCACAGATATAAAATGTCACTTTTTCAGGAGTTGAGAAAAACAGGTCATGTCCTAAAAAAAACTTTTATTGACTGCTAACTCATACATTTGAAAAATAAGCTCCACTTCCTCACTTTTTCTTCAGCTTTCAACTGCATCTTCATTGTCATCACTAGATGCAGTTTGCTCTGTTGCCAAGGAGAGGTCTCAGTATAAGACTTACTGTTAACATCACAAAGACAATGCATTTTAAAGCTCTGCACAAAGCAAATAAGTGATCACTGAGTCAAGATAAGTTTTGACTGATGAATGATGTAAGTACAATTTTCACTTGCTCTGGTTTTTTTACCAGCTACTAAGAAAAACATCTGTCTTTAGGTTGCTAGATGTGCAACTTTTTTTCACCGCCCACTCATGGCAATCTTCTTTTTTTATGTTGGAAAAGTGGCACACACTCAACTTGTCTGCTGCAAACAGCTGCCTGTAGTGTTATATAAGAGGGCTGTAAATGCTCAGGCTGAACCATAAAGTCAAAAAGCCTAATGCTGCAACATTTTTATCGGTTTTTTTTTCCATACAGCTTGCTCATATCAAACTTACCTGCACACATTTCTCATAAATGTCTTACTTCAGCTTCATGGGAGCCATCTGTAAATGAAGAGGTGCATATTCACGAGATTAGATAATTAGAATAATCAATGCTCGCAAATTGTCAGCAAATTTCATTCACAAAAATGTCACCCAATAGTAAAAAAAACAACAACCTCTCACTGTAGAACATTGAGACCAGTCAGGAATGTCTTAAGGCAAACAAGCGCTCTTCGTCTTTGGAGAAACAGACTATACATGTCTTGGATGACAATGCCAGATTCATTCATTAATTCTGTTCATATGTAAAGTCGCCTTTTTTTCTCTTTTTTTTTCTTTTTCTTTTTTTTTTTTTTACAGTGTGACAACAACAAGCATGTAAGTCACATTGTGCAAAGACGCCTATAATAAAATCTTGGTCACAGTCTGTGTCAGACTATATGATGTTAATTTAAAGGCATGTCAGATTGTGTGCTGAATGCATGGTGAATTGTAGCTCTGCGATGTAAATGTGAAAGTAAATAAAAGCAGAGGCATTGCATCAGCTCCCATCATCCATCTGCAACGCTCATGTGTCTTTAAAAATGCAGCAAAGTCACAACATTTTTTATTTTTTTTAAAATTTCACCTCCATTATTTTGGTTTTTGTATGCCATTGATGTATTTCGCTGCGTTCCATTTACCTCGGAAGTTGGGAGTGATGTCACACCCGAGTTTGATTCATTCCAGGTAGAAGTAAGAAAACCAGTTATAGCCAGGTTAGCCAGGTTGATAGCAATACCAGTTGAAAAAACACATTTTGCTGTATTTTGAACACTGTAACAACACGTCCACAGATAGAAGTTGGACAGTGTTGTGCGCACGACTGATTTATTGAGACACAAATAAGTTAGAAGTACTAATTAACAGGATATTACCACAGCTTTCACACTGTTGATTCACGGGGTTATCATCTTGGATTTTGAGGTCGGGGCTGGTGAGGTTCCTCCAACTTTCCGATTAAGACATCTGACTTCAGGGGGTGTTCCAGTTGCAATTTCCAACTGGGAAATTGGAAATTCTGACTTCCAAATACAACTGGAATGCACTGTTATTACCCCTAAACTTTATACAGAAATTGCACTTATGAAATGTGCCGGCCAGTGTGGTCTGTGTCATTTGCATTCTGATTGGTTTGTTTGTAGATGTGGGTCATATCAGCAGCGGCAGTGTAAGAATTTGCTCTTAAAATTGTCAGAATTTACACCCTCAAGCTCCACATCTGTTGTCGGGGGACCTGTCATACATACAGTATGGTAACCAAATATTTTTCACATTTCTCACTGTATAAAGGCCCCTAGAGAAAATCCTCAATACAAGAGCATTATTGAATGGCTCAGATTCTCTTAAATCACTTGAACATACCACCTTTTTGCATGAGGTCCAGTGTGTTGGTTGGAGAACCTAAACAATGAGCTAAAATAGGTTAAAAGCAGCATTAATATCCCTTAGTACAGTTTTACACTCTGGCCTCTGTGGAACACAATGATAAAATAGAGCCAAACACAGCTATAATTTAGGTATGCAGATCACAAGTTTATTTTAGTCATTTGCTTTGCACCAGAGACACTTGACCCTCATTATATTCCAATACCTTCATGATAGCCATTAACACAATAAAACAATGAAACACCAATAATAACATCCAGTGGACTTAGCAAAGGTAACCAACCAGGACATCATGTTAATTCAAATTTTTTTTCTTTTTTCTTTCTTTTTCTTTTTTTTGCATTCTCTCTTTTTCAAACTAATTTAACTAAACTAGAGGACCGATCCAACAGGTGGTCTCTGAGGTGCCGGCGCTAATTCCTTTCACCTCAGTAGTTCCCCACTTACTCGCTACTACTGTGTGTTGCACCTGTAAACAATAATCTGATTGGTGTGAAAATCAAGAAGGGGAAGTAATGGACCAATCAGAAAAGAGTCTTTGTTCGAAGTTGAAAATAGAGCACTTGAAGGCCAACTGTTGCCTGGAGACACAGATTGCAGGCAATTACGAAGCCAGATTACAGTGGGGAGAAAATAGGTGATATTGTCAATGGAGCACGAATTTGTGTGGGTGTGTGGGTGAGTAGGTGAGTGCAAGTACGTGTGGCTCTGCATGTGTTCAATGGGCTGAGCATTAGTAGTGATATGTGAAAATGTAGATACAGACTTGTTTATGATGTTTTTTTCCCTTTAACCTCTTCTGAATGTGAGCACCTGTCTGAATGTCCACAGATCCTGTTACGAGTTATTTAATTTAATTCATGCAATATCATTACTTTGTCAAGCTACTTGGAAAGCTGATACCATCGCTATTTAAAAAAAAGAACATTGATAAAAAATATATTGAGCAAAAATACAACAAAGAATATAAAGTGGGAGGTAAAAACATATCGTTTCTACCATCAGTCATTAGTATTCTGCTCTCTGAGTATCTAGGTGGACATTATACACTGTATTTTCCAAAAATATAACACTAGTGCACTGCACAAACACAGTCTATGGTCAACAACTACATCCCTATGCTGCAGTACAAGGTGTTGTTTTTTTTCTGGTTGAAGTCTCAGGGCCTCATTTATAACATTTATTTGGATTTATTCTTACACATCTAGATCAAGTGGTGACTTTAATGCCTGATTTTTGCCTGATAAAGTAATATAACTAAGAATTATGCAACAGTAATATCCAGGTCATAAACAACACCCATACTATGTGAGTAATCTGCACGCTAAAATGTGTTTGCTTCTGTATGGATCAAATTTAATGCAAAACATTGTAAATGAGGCCCCCGGGACTAGAACAAGAGCCTGATCACCACGTAGCTCAGCAGGGATCTTTTTAAGAAGTAGGCTGCACATTTTCCACTTTCGACAGTGTCACGGGTATCTTCCCCTCCTCTGTACCTGGAGGCTTGGTGACCACATTCTCCGCATGCCTAAATCCTCTCCACTTCGAGCCCACCAACTCCCCTTTCCCCGGTCTCTGGAAGAGCCTCTCTCTCAAGTTGGACCTGGGAAGGATCCAAATGACGACCCCCATCGCTGTCATGGCCGAGCCCAGGCAGGAGAGCCAGATCCCGGCCGCGGTGCTGAGGTGGAGCCCTTTGTTGAAGCTGATTGCTTGGGTGTCCACAAAGAACAGGTCTCCCTCTCCGAACGACTCGATTTTATGGGGAGTGGCGTAACCGACTGACAGGCTGGCGATACCTGCAGTCAGGATCAGGAGACCCAGGGCCAAGGACACCTGGATGGAGAGAGAGAGGAAAAGATAGAGCCCTTAAGTGTGCCATTTTCTGCAAGCCAAGGCTATTTTTCAATACGTGTCCCACTTTACTCAGCACTCTTCACTTGTTATTAGGAAAGGTCATTTTGCTCTTTGTGATGGTGAAAAAACCCCAAATTGCCAAATAGACAGAGGCTTACATGCACTCACCATGTGGCTAGAAATAGCACAACACTACTGCTGGCACTTTATCATGCAGAGACAACAGCTTAAAATGCACTGTATGCACAATTTTATAAATAAATAATAAATAAGAAAGAATATCAGAATTCTTACAGTTGTTGCTGGCAAGTGAAAAGAATGGCAGGCCCGGCAGTTACAAGTGAACGGGCAACTGGCCAATTCAAAAAATCCCCAATCATTACTCCCCAAAACAGAAATAGAGTAATTTAAGTATCTTTCCTACAACTGAATCCTCAACAATGTATATAGTTGTAACTGTATGTAGTTTAATAAGGGTTGCAAAAAAAGCTTTTACATACCCAGTGCGCCTCAGATTAGCACTTAACCAGTTCGATTCTTTTATGCAGTTGCCAAGCAAAGTGCTAATTACATTATGAAGTCTTTTTCTGTCTTTTTTAAACCAATTTCAAGTCAATCAGTCATATTTTTATTACCATCGCAAAAATACAGAACACTTATTCTTTTTCAAGCATGAAAACTTTTGACTATAAAATCAGCTGAAAAGAAACCAGATAATATATAACAGTAATGTAATGGTAATACTGTAATTGTAGCGTTTATTTTGCTTTAACATTTCAAAAGGTAAACCATGTGGATTGCCCTGTAGTTGTTTTATATTGGAAAATATTACTCTAGACATTTGCTTTCATGCATCTATGTTCAGCTTATTTAAGGAAAGTTAACTTGCTAAATGACTGATATAACTAAATGATGGCATACAAAAGCTTGTAAGGTTAGTAGTGAAACATGGGCTAGCCTTGACAGAAAATACATGGCTTGTTACTGGATGTGCATCATTGAGAGTATTGTATGAGTGAGCATTTTAGTCCTGAAAAAGGTTTAATAAAAGGTACTCGACCCCTTTCACTGGGAATGGCACTTATTATATGTTTTATACAAACCTGAAAATAGCATGTATCATTTCCTGTGTGCGTCCCCTGAGACAGATACCAGCTGTGGGATGAATCATTATTATGTTTTATCAGTCAGTGAGTGATGTATATGAAATGTCAGGGTAGGACTGACTAAATTCATACTGTTTACCTTCATGATCACATTCTGAACTTTATGGATGATTATGGTCTATTAAGCAGTGTATATCTCATGGTATGGTTTAATGACCACAGCTAATTGATTAAACATTTGCTCTTACTTTAAAAATGAGTGTTTTATAGGCCTACACTGCTTTTGAATTGAATGTAAAAACAGTAATTTAAAGACACAGAAGGAGAGATATCAAGTCAATTCAAACAGCTGGAACTTTTACCTTCCAGACTGCTGAGTTCCACCACAGGTTTAACCTCTGGCTCTGGACGAACCCCTGATCCTCCGGGTCTCTCTCCCACGCGGAGGACGAACACTCCTCATAGAAGTGGTGCAGATAGGAACGAACCCCAAACTGAAGACAGTTAGAACCCGCCTTTAAGGATTGTGAGGACAATGTGACCAAAGAGAACAAACATGTTGTCAGTAAGTATGGTTGTACTGAAGGGTTTTCCAATCACTCTTTCTTTCATTTAAGTCACCTCACTGCCAGAAGACTCCCCTCCTGAGCCAGAGACACAGGCCTCGGAGCACAGCGCCATCACACCTCATACAGCTTGTACACCTGCAATAAAAAAAAACACACAAATTGTCAGTAACACACATGCAAAATCCGGAGCAGATTGATGTGTGCGCACGTCGGAGAGCAGCACAAACATTGTTTATCTGCTGAATATGGATTTCCCTCAATAAAACCTTCCCCTCAGAGACTCGTCATAAATCTCGGGCCGCGTCGCCAGGTTGCCCCACTTATTGTTGCAGCATGTGAACGATTGACGGCTACCATGGCCCTGAGGTGACTCTATTACCACCCACGGATGAGTCACACATATGCAATAGCGCGCGCACTCCAGTCTTCCTCATACGCATACGCGCACATGTCCTTCTGTTGTTATTCTCATGAGGCGGTTTGATTGATTCCTTTCATTCTCCGTCTTCTTGAAGCTGTCACACATGCCTGATCTCAGCCCGGATCACTCAGTAAGTTACCAAAGCGCAAATTGAACCGTAACCCTGACACGCAGACACACAACAATCACCAAAGGATGTAAAAAAAAACAAAACAAAACAGAGAACATCCTGGTCAGGTAAATTCATAGCTACTGAACTCAGCCTTTATTGCTTAAATCTGGGAAGCTGACAGGATGAGTTGTTACCAAAGTCTGTCCAATAAAAGAAGCTTTTTGTGAGTTTGTGTGATTTGTGTTTACAAGCCTTGGTTCCCCTTGTAACTGGAGATTGTGGGGGTGTATACAAAACTACTATGAACAAACAACAGAATAAACTCTTCATGCCAACAAAAAGAACTTCTGTTCAATACAATAGCAGCAAGTGGAAGAAAATAGCATATACATACTTTGCAATTTCATTTGGCTGGTGTGAATTAGGTCTAAATTACACGGTACAGTATTATCTTCTAAACATAATGCTAGCCAGACTTCATCAGCCAAGAGTGTAATTTTTATAGGCTTTAATATTCCATTTTCATTTTTTCTCTGGGTTAGTTTCTCCTCCAAATGACCTGACCTTTCTGACTTTATTTACAGCGAGCGTCGACACAATTACGAGTGTTAATTTACTAAATAACGAGGCACGACGAGGGTCATAACTAACATAGCGTAACTTTAATTTACATTCATGCTTTCTTTTTAAATACATTTATAGAGCACAGACTTGTGACTCCAGTGGTAGAGAGTAACTACTGTAAGTACATTTAATTTACAATTTTTAGATAATAATAATTTTCCTAAGTATTTCCATTTCATGCTGCTTTATACTTATATTTCACTAAATAGCAGGAGGAAATGTTGTCCTTACTGCACCACTTAGCTTATTTGATAGCTACTTATGGTGCCATGTTAAGTAGTTTTAATTAGCAGCTACAACATTCAAATGCTTATGTATAATGGTGTGTTATTATTGAATTAGACAATGTAATTTGTAGAATAACAAGACACCAAACTTAACAATAAGTACATTTTACCTGCTTCTTCCACCATTAAGTGAGAGTTTGACCATTATAGTGAGTTGGTTAGTGATGTTTGGAGTATGCTGGTCATGATCAGTGTTGGGGAGTAACTAGTTACATGTAACAGTGTTACATAAGTTAATTACAAAATAAATGTAACTGTAATCTGTTACAGTTAATGAGTAAAAATGTGTGATTAAATTACAGGTACTTATGAAAATGTTGACGATTACAAAGGGGGTTACATCTGAAGTCAGACCTTGAAGATTTTGCTCAAGAGGGTTTTTTCATTGTTTTTTTAATATTTAACATGTTATTGAATACATATATTGCTTTTTTAATTCTTTGAAATCAATATTTTTTAATTGTGTAAATAAATCATGATGTGGGCTTATTTGGAGCACACATGGGCTTAAGTGGTGTAACAGTACCAATGAAGCCCATGCCAGATCTTTGACTTTTTTCATAAAATATCTTTATTTTATATTCCAAAATCTACATGAACTAATGAATACATTTTCAAATGAGAGGTAAATCTTTTTTTGTAAGAAATGATCTCACTTATAAATCATGTCAGTATCCATGAAAAACACCTGAACCTGAAGATCTTGGTGCTTAATGGATACACTTACCCTAACAGCTGAAAACATTTGTAATCAAATGTAATACGTTACATTACTTTGATTACGTATTTGAAACAGTTACATTACTTATTACATTTTAAATAGGGAAACAAGTAATCTGTAACCTGTTACATTTCCAAAGTAACCTTACCAACTCTGGTCATGAATTAATGTGACTTGGAACAGTATTCTTTATTAACCTAATCATTCATGAGCTACCACATCCGTCCTGTACAGGCTGTTTACGTAGAGCGCTGTCCATGGTGCTGGCACTTCAAGTTTGCCCCAACTTTCCCCCTGACTCACACGCCACATTAGTCCTGATTTAACCCAGTTAAAATGCATATTACCAAAAAAAGCACGTTATTTCCCTTCTCCTCCTTGCTGTTCCACTCTCTATATTAGGATTTTACATATGATTTCCTGTGCTGATTGCTCACAATAAGACATGATAACTTCTCGACTGGCTGGTCACATTAAATTAAACCAGACAGAATCATAAGGTGGTCATTTCAATCCAGCGCAGATAAACAAACCGCCAGCAATGGACATCAGTGAGTCATCGCGGCCATATACAGCCTCAGTATCCAACACTTTGCTCCATCGCACTTCATCTACAGCGAGTCTCAGGTTTTTCTACCCCACCTCCTTTAACCACCTCAGCTGCCCCCCTCTCCCTCTTCAGCCTAACCGAGTTTTACGACCACTGAAGTACTCAGTCTTACCCCCTGGCCGGAGTGCTCGCTCTTCTCACTGGGGATCCATGTGTTGTCGGACCGGTTGATCTCCAACGATGCTGCTGATGTGAAACAGAGAAGCGGAGGCACTGAGCATGCGTGTAGATGGAGGAGAAAAAAAACAAAAACACATGAAGTTTAGATTATATTTCTCATTTATTAACCTGTAATCCCTTCTTTTTCAGGCACATTCAGAGATCATTCAAAGCGTATCCAGGTGACCCAATTCAGTTAAGATTATATGTTGGTTTGTCATTTCCAAACCTACAGACACACTACATTTATAATATTACAGAAACATATGGTATATGATGTCATTCCTTTAGAAATATAGGTGAGTATTAACCAATGGAGGTCATAACTATTCTTTTTTCTCTGAATGACATTAGGTTTTATTATTATGTCTGTATTATAAGTCAAATTCTTTATTCCTCATTATCTTTACCCTCCTCCTTATTAAAACAGAACTGCACACTTTACAAAACTTTAAAATGCTATAGGAAAAATTTAAAACACAAACCATGGATCTATATACCACGGGAGATTAAAGCATTAGTCACTCTAAACTCACTATTGGGCATCACAGATTATACCCGCCTAAAGGAGTACTGAGAGGTATTATAGCTACGCCAGATTAAGACTCCCTATATATTTGTTACTGTTCCTGTAGCATCAATAGTGTCAGTAACTCAGCTGAGTTGAGCTGTATGATTTTTTCCCCCACTGGCACATTCTGCACCTGTGTAGATATTATCCCTTTTAAGTTAGTTTAGTCCAATGGGCTTTTTGGTGTTTGGCCACAGGTGCTTTGGAATTGGTTCAAACTTTTCTTGAGTGACCGCGTCTTGAACTCAAACCATCCAGCTAACAGACCAACCAACCTTTTTCCCAAACTGCCCATCATCTTAACCAATAGGCTTTAACTGATCATTATGGTCAAAAGTATTTTAACATACTTTTATGTCCTTCTGGTTTGTGGCTGTTTCTCATGGTTTGGACTAGACCTCTAGTTTCCATGAGGGAAATCTAATGCTACTGGATATAATGATATTTTAGATAATAGTGTACACTTTTTGGTAACAGTTTGGGCAAAATCCTTTCCTGTTTCAATATGACAATAACCATGGTACACAAAGCCAGGTCCATAAATAAATCGTTTTCTGAGTTTGGTGTGAAAGAATGTGACTGGGCTGCAGAGAGCTTTGACCTCAACCCCACAACAAATACAAACTAGATCTTAGTGTCCAATATCATTAATGCTCATGCGTGTTCAGCTCCAAAATCTTGTAGACAGCCTGAAACCAGAAGACCAGAGTCTGTTATAGCAACATTATTCAACCCAGTGGTTTTGGAATGAGATATTCAACAGCCACATACGGGTGTGATCTCTGGTTATCCATTCTTTGTTTAGTCTAACTTTAAGAATGAAAATGAGAGCAAATCTCCCTCCCTGCCTTGTACTCCTAAATGTCCATTGTGGTAAATCAATATGCAGAAATCTTCAATAGATTTTACATGTGGGGTCCCACAGGGTACACTTTTGGGACTCAATTCTCAATTTCTTATGTTTTCCATGAAGCTGCTTTATTGTTATAGTGATTCTTTCTGACTTCATTGTTAATAATTTTTAATACATTGAAGGATAAGTTTAGTGTTATTTTATATTTTTTGTCATTGTCAACAAATCCTGTTAGGATTGTAAGGATTAGTGAATACCAAAAAACATGCATTTGTCCATTGCTGCAGACTGCTTGACTTCCCTTCTCCTTGGCTGTGACAGTGAGCCTAAACCCTTTTCATCCCTACTTAAAATGAAAACAGGACATTAATATTTACAGTAGTTGTTTTTGAACATATGGATAATCCCAAGGACTATTTTCAGCTGCGGTTTATTACACACTAGTATTATGCAATTATGGCAGTGGGATTGTGTGTGGGGGATTCACTCAAATTAAACTATAGCGCCCATGTTCATCATTTGTTCAGTTCATTGTTGGTTTTGGTCTTTTCTTTGTTGGCATTAAGAAAGAAATAGCACCGACTTCATTCTGCAGGATTATCCTTTTGTATCATAATAACAATAACCATGGAGTATCAGCCTCAAGGAATACTAAATTACTGTAATGATCTTTTATTTGGGAGGTAGTTTTTTTGTTGTTGTTGTTTTTTTTACACTCTCAGAGTTTCTAAACTGTCCATCAAATGGCAATCTGACAGGATAGTGTACTGAAATTGACTGTTGCACTACAACAGCTGTCAAAACTAAAAATGTCTCTGGGAAAGAAACGTTTTTGGAACTCTCGTTAAAGACAGGATCAATCCAAGGCACAATCCATAGAAGAAATAATGTTAAAAGTAATATCCTCACACACACACATACACACACACACAGACACATACAGACACTTACAATCCACAGTCACATCCTGCCAATATGTGATCTGTAAATATTTCACTGTTTCCTGAAGATGCATTATTTATGCAGACTGTCATAACAGATCCCAAATGAAAAGAAAACAAATACAGTCATTTTCACATACCCATCCGATCTGTGTGTGAACAGAACATTTGCTACCAGGCAGAATAAGTGTGTGTTTGTGTGTGAGTGTTGTGTGGTGTTGCGTGTGTGTGCATAGGGATAGTGGTTCATCATGCCTGCATATTTGTTATTGGGACACAGTATGGTAAGCCATAAAAGGCAGGATAAGACTGTTTCCAAGGTGCCCTGGTGAGAGAAAGACATGGAAAACTGGTCTTGTTTGTCATTCATCTCTGCATGCACACACTACACACACTACACACACACTACCCACACTACACACACTACACACACTACACACACACTACACACACTACACACACACTACACACACACTACACACACACACACATGACCAAGCTGTGCTCTATCAGAGAGAGAAAAAATTTCCATGGTTACAAGTCCAGCAAGGTCAGACACAGGAAGTGAGTGCTAGGTGTTGATTGGCTGACAGATAATTACACTTGCCTTTAAGAGGATGTGCAAACAGGATTTTTTTTATCTACTCTATTTAGAAGCTGTTGTAAAGCATTATCAGTCATTTCAGCTGCATGCCTTACTGCCCTTATTACTTCCCTTATTCATTGGCCTGGGAGAGTTATCCTTTAGTGTGATAAATTATACATTTTGCTGGTCTATCTTAAAAACAACCTGTGCATCAACCCACACCGGCAGCCTATAAAGCCCGCCTGTCAATATCACGGGACACACACGAGCCATCATGTTAATTAGCTGTGAAAAGCCTTTCATTTATTGGCTCGTCAAGTAGAGTGGGTAAACTATTTTCCAAATATTTAGGTTTGATGACGGAGAAGTCTGTCATTTCTCTCTACCCTTATCAGCTCGGCAGGCAACAGCGGCGGCTATCCCAGCATGCACTGCAAGACACTTTTGACAAGTTGGCAGTTCAGCGGAGCGCTAATCGAGGCATGGAGACATTCACACCTATGGAGAAAGTTTCCAATCCATTTCATTTTCCACTCTCCTCCCCGGTTTCTCATTTTACCTCAATTTTGAAACACCATTTATACCTTTTCAGCACATAACATTGTTATTATTCCTACTTGCATTCACTTTTTCTCTCCCCAACTCAACCATGACTGTTTTGTAATCTTACCATATTGTTAAAACTAACTACCATTTTCCTTTTCTTCTCTCTATCTCAAACCCAGGTATACCTTATGGATTCACAAAAGGTATTTCAAAACTCAAAATCATCCTATTTTTCTATCTGAAAAGCAGGGAAGGCTTTGAATTATCTTTTAATTGCACCAGAGGCTTGTTACCTCCAATTCCCTCTTATTCTCTCTTCAATTCAAGCACACAGTCAGGATACATCACTCTATCTCAAAAACAGGCATACCTTTTTAATTGCATAATTAAAAGCTGGTTAAACTCTCTCTGCCGCTCTCTATCTCATTCTTAAAAGCAGGTGCACGGTTACGGATGCGCTCAAGCTGTGTTAAAACCTCAAATCTTTTGTTATCTCCAATAGTAGCTGTGCTTTTAGTAAGCACACATTTTAATTGTACAATAAAGCCTCTGTCAGGCACAAATTTGCTCTCTCTGAGTGTATTATATGAAGCGGAGCTGCTGCTGCGCTGGAGGCAGGGTGATGGCAGTGAACAGTTCAGAAGGTCATTGGATATGTTTGTGGGTGCAGGGCCAGAGAATGGCTGTGTTACATCACGCAGAGCGTCAGATAATGGCACATTAACATGAATAATGCATCCCATGTTGACAAGCGGAGGGAAACACACAGAGTCTAAATATTCTATAAGGAGAGGAATTCATAGAATAGAATAGCACTTTGGGAACTAATGGGCCGTCAGGTGTCACATGCTATGATGAAGAGGCAGAGGAGTGTGTGCATGTGTGTGTGTTGATGTGCGACTGCATGACTGTGTTTCTCGTTATTGTTCAATATGGGCCGTAAACCCTTTTCTCACAAAACCTTTTTAAATGTATTCTCATTTTGGGCTTTATGCTTCTCACTTGTGCTTGTCAGGAAGGTAAAGTCTGTTTTTTAAAAATATTGTTAAGTAGTGCATGTGCAGTATTCACTATAATTAGATTTCCAGATAGTGGAAGTGGAGACGAAAAGCAAAAATAAAGCTGTCATAATGTGCTCATATGTTTTCAAGATGTGGACAGCTACCACTATTGAAAAATGTTTTGACTGGCGCTTTGATTGATTTGTTTTCTGATGTGAGTGGTGGAGGAACTATTAAGATTCTTTACTTTTGTAAAGGGAGTGATTTCACATCTCAAAAGAACTATAACTACTATAAAAGAGAGTCTTGTATTTATTCATGTTTCTCAAGTCAAAGTAGCATTATCAGCAAAATATAAGTATCAAGAATAAATGTATTCAACATCCAGGCAGTGTTGTATTATTAAACTTGGATTATTATTGCAGATGCATTAATGTGCAGCATTTTAATGTTGGCTGGGCTGTAATTTTAACAAAACAAACAGATTAATTATTACACTGTATCATATATTATATGTTTTTTATGTAAAAACTTAATCTGTGAAGCAACTAACCATTTTAAATGTCAAACACATGCATAAATTGAGTAATTTTTTGGCTCAGAAACTGTATAAAAAGTAGCAGTAAATGGGAATATACAAGAAAATGATCTGAAAGACCTCATAATTGTCCCTTACTCATTTGTTTTGTTGACACTGGCTTTATTTCTTCATGGTTTGGGTCTGCTTTCCTGTAAATGTAAAAAAAAATTGTAACCATTTTTGTTCCGTTTAAATATGTTTTTCTTTTCTTCTAACCTTATTTAAAAAACCAACATGTAAAAAAGTATTGAGGTGGCAAATCCCTTTCCAAATCCCAAATCCCCTTCCCTTTGCCACATTTAATGGAGGTGATGAAATGAACATAAAACATTTGTAATAACACCAAAAAAGAAAATATCATATGTTTTGTGTATATCGGCAGTGCATGACCAAATCAAATATTCCATTTGTTTGCCAAAATGTGATTCACAGATAAAAAATATACAGCATGTTATCATACATATGGATGTTTTTAGAGGTCAAAGTCCCTGTTGAACTGTTATTAACAAACTGTTTATAAAACTCATTAAGGAAGACACTCTAAAAGACATATTTGGGATTTGGGTGGATGTCCTGTGTAAAAAGTAGTCAAAACCAATCACAGATATGGAGCATAAATCCATTTCATTTAGCTTTATTTTACAGTTTGGATGGTTATCAGTTGAAAATGAGGAAAAGTAAAGGTGATAAAACCTTGTTAAGTGTTGTTTTAAATGTTTTAAGAGGACCCAGGTATTCTACTACTTGCCATGGTACATTCAAACTCAGTGATCCTGGATTGAGAAGCCCAGGCCAGCATATAGACCCTCATATGTACACAGCAGTTAACTATAAAGAGTAAAAGGAGATAAAAGTAGGCACAAACTGACATTTTTCCACTATATACTGTTTCTTGCCATCATGAAAGTGATTTGAAATTAGGATAAAATCATTATTATTAACAGTTCTAGTCATGTTTCAGCTGCAGGGAAAAATGTTTTACATATCCATTTAGATTGTGAATGTTAGAGGATGAAACATACCCAACTAAAACCTCCTTCCATAAAGGCCCTGAAGCATGGCTCCTCTTCATCTTTCGCCCCAAGAGGATACATTTCATCATTCATCTACTGATTATCATTTTAATACACTATATTCTGTATTCAGATGAGGGGCTATCCTGGGAACAAATCCACTTACATAATCCTACTAAGGATTGAGCTCCATCCACCTATCCATATATATGATTCGATATACTGAATTACCCAGCTCACGTCTCATCTCGTGCATCTCAGACAGACTAACCCACTTCTCTTCCGTTACCCGGAACAGACTGTGCCTGGAGGGGAGGCTGGCCACGACAGAAGGCCACTGCAGAGCTGACTGGTTCAGGGGTCCATCTCACTGGGCTCCTTCTCCTCCCTGTCTTCCCCCAAGTCATTACAGCGGCAGATAGCAGACAGAGGGAATGGATGGGTTTCATTCCAACGAGGCGCTTCCAGTTGTCTGATCATTCAAGGTCACATCGAGCAGATCAATAAGACTACACTGATGTATGGGCAAGTGGAAAACGTGTGTCTGGAAGTAGTACATAGACACACACACACACACACACACACACACACACACACACACACACACACACACACACACACACAATCACAAACACACACACCAGCAAGGGGTCAGACGCTGTGTGTTATCTCAGTTCCCAAATCTGGCACTAGATGTCAGTGGAATGCAGTAGAGGGCTTTGTAGGTGCTTGAGTTTATCAAGTTCCTTTGTTTCTTCACAGTCTCCACACAGTGGAATAACAGCATACATATTTGAAGCCTTATAATTTCAGCTTTTATCTCTAAGACACCTTCTTTACAGCTGCTTTGGTAACAGCTTAAGTCATAACTCTCAAGTCTGTTTTAAAACAAGTCAAGCGCCCATATGAACATACACACATTGAACACTGGTTTTAGCTGCTGTTATCATCCCTCCTTCTTATACATGCCGTTAAAAGACCCTTACCTAATGCATTTACAATGTAAGCAATGGGGGACAAAATCCTTGCTTTGTGTCAAAATACATCTCAAGCTCTTATGGGGCTTCAGCAGACCATCACATTTCCAGCATGAGGCTTCAGCAGGCTGTTTTAATCAAATCATGTGGATATCTTCCAAAATGACTGTGTTTTTAAGGCAGAATTCCCCTTATGTGCTGAAACACTGTCAAGCAAACAACAAAGAAAGAAAGAAGGAATTACTACTATTACTAAAGACAATGTAACTCTGGAAGATCCCCACTTGATTTGATCAAAACAGCATGATGAAGCCTCATACTGGAAATGTGAAGGGGTACTTTTTTTTTTTTTTTTTTTTTACTATTTACCACAGTTAAACATGCTGACAGTATGAATACCATCACCATTTCCATCAATCCGTCAATACTGTGATTATTGTTGTTTTCAGAGGACACCGTGAACACAAAGCAGTTTTCCTGCCTTCATCAGCAGTTTTGATTTTGTTTAGTCACAAGGAAGCAGCTTTCTATTGGTCAACAGATAACCTCAGCACCTGTCTGCCCAGTTCTAGCTACTCTGGACTTCACTTTCTTTACTAACAGTAGTTATAAACACACTGAAGCACAGCTAACTTACAGGTGATGAGTCATAACATTGAGTGCGAGTGAGAGTCCAAACTCCCTGCATCAAGGTCGCACACATCATGTTCTTGTTCGCAGGTCAGCTCCAGCTCTGCAGGTGTTTGTTAGTAGTGATGTGGAGGAGGTGTATAGAGGGGCAGTCAGTGCTAGTGGCCTGTAACAGCCCAGTATGAAATTTTATCTGCCTTTTAAAACTGTATTCAACTATTAACACCCAGCAGATAAGAGCTACAACAAAGTTCTTGTACTCTAGAGGTAAATAAATCAGTTTCAACAAGAAATATTATTGAAATAAGTAGGAGTTGTAGTAGAATCTAAAAGACAGTGAGCTGCATTTAAAGTGATTTCCATTCAGGTGTAGTGCTGGGTATCATTTATAAAATGACGATACCAGCACCAAAGTACCCTTAAAGTGATACTGATACCAACTGAGTACTTCATTCGATACACATAATGTGAATAGAAGCATTAAATTGCATAAAATGACACCACTCCTCCACGTCCAACAAAGCTTCAATATACAACCACTGTTAAATTGACACTGACACTAGTCGGATATCATAAAATGAAACCAGAGGACGAAAATCTCATGTCGACTGAGGACAGTATGTAGATTAACGTTAAATAGTCATGTTTATTGTTGCAAACATCTTTGTTTTTCTAGTGTGACGGAACAACGGCATACATATTTAAAAGTCATATAACATCTTTATGCATTAAATGCCTCCCAAACAGCTGCTTCAAAGATACATTGAATGCACCAGTGGTTTCCATGAAGCTAAGTGTGTCATCAATATGAAACTTTCATTTAAGACGGTGTTTGCTGTCACATTGCGAGAGATCAAAGTCTCACAATATGGATTCATGAGTTTAGGTGTAATCACATTACAACACAGCTATATGGAATATTTTGCTCTGTTGGGGAAAGAAATCATTATCATATCAATAACGCCATTTATCATTGATATAATTAGATAGCTGACTGTATGTCATTGCAAACTGGCACATATCCTTTCTATACTACACCTCCTCCACGTTGCTCCAAGAAGTCATTAATGTATCCTAGTGTAATATTATCACACGGCTACATTCCTCTTCTCTATCTAATCGAATTCATCAGTCTAATAGGTCATAATTAATTGCTCCATTATTAATCGAATGATGTCATACCTACATGCCTGAGGGTGAAATTAACTGTCTGTCACCAGGAGCCTTGCCTTTGAGCGTGGATGTATGTGTATGTGCTGGATGTGAAGTGGTTATTGTTTGAGCTTTTTGCCCAAATGCACGGTACTCAGCGGTGTCAAAAGCTCATCAGACTCAACATTCAAGTGATCAAATTCATCACTGTTCAGTGTGACCGTGTGATTACTGCTGATTACCTCGGGTCAAAAGGTTCAAACATCATTGAGGAGGATATTACACCGCAGTGGGACATGAATATTTAACTGTCTCATTCTGGTGATGCTCTCTCTTTGGCTAACTTGAGCCAGAGGAGATGATGATTAGCTTTGCAGACAAGGCTAACGACCCAGGATGGATTAGAGTGGATGGCCATCAAATACACCAATGACATGGAGTGGACAATCTCAATCATGTAAAGAAGAAATGAGGTAAAGCAGCTGGTGGGAGAGGGCTTGAGTCAGCCAATTAAAACAAAAATATGTATATATACTGTATATATATATATATATATATATATATATATATATATATATATATATATATATATATATATATATATATATTTCAATAGGAAGTAATTATAGAGAAATGCAATAAAAAATGTCACTCATGTACTTTTAGTTGCTTTTTCATTTCCTGAAGACTGCAAATGACTCTATTTCCTTAAATGATGATTTAACACCAGCAGTAGTTGAGTTTATTGCTCATTATAAAATTTCAAAGTAAATTAGGGATTCAGGGAAAATTATTAGAAGAGTGGGGAAGGGGACGGGGGTCAGAAAAGTGGGAAGTTAGGTATTATTTCATTTTGCTGAAGGAATGGTTCTCCAAATTGTTTGGGAGTACAGGAGAAGATTTTTGTTTTTTACTTTCTCTAAGATTTTTATTAAGATTTATGAAACATTTTGTGTTACATCATTAACATGGCTTTTGTGTGCAGCACATGTCATATAGGTGTGTTTATCCACACTGAAGGGCATATTTTTAGCAAATGGTGGTTATGTGAAAATGATAGAACACTTTTCATAATAATCTGTGTCTGATATTGTTTCCCCCCCCTAACAAAAAGCTCAGTTCTCCTATTAAAATCATTAAAATGGCATTTATTGATTTTCCCTTATTAAAAATTACAGAATCTATAAATATGCAAATAGTTTTCATTTCAGTTTAAACAGTGGGACACAAACTGTCTCCTACTTCACTGAAAAGTCCCTCTCAATTTTCCACATCACACATTCACATGAAAGTTGAATAGTGAACTATGATTGGCTCCGAAGTAGTTGTGATGTCACAAATCATGCTTATAGGTGCACCCCCTTAAACTCCGATTTTAAACGAGCACAGATAAACTTTCCACCTTCAGCAGATGAATGTAAAAAAAAAGGCCTTCTAGTGTCGAACATTTTTCAGTGGAGGGTGACTTTAAGGGTAAATTAGGTTACACCATCTTGAAGTCTTTATGCGCTTAAGTTGTTAATGATAAACAAATTCTGCAGATTCACTGTTATATCATCTTGAGCTGTTAGAGGGAAAAGAAGGGCCTCACTTTTTCTTTTTTTTTTAATAGTGCAACATCACTCAGCCTCCTCAGACTAATTATTTTCATACAGTCCCTTCCTACAGTACAGTAACTTCTGGCACAGCACTTTGCTTTTGCTGGGAGACAGGAGTGAAACAAGAGAAGGCCAAAACAAACATGCATCATTAAAAAAACAAAACACTGCTGGTAGAACTTAGACCGATGTTGGGTGAACATTAAAAACTACCTCTGAGAGATGTTTAAGGACAAATTCATGCAGACACACAAGCAGAAATGCATATTTTAACTACCTCGACACTGCTGGCACTGTATCACTGTCAACCATCTGCCCCTTTGTTTCAAGCAGCATTGTAACCTTTCCCAGAGTGTGTGCGGGTATGTGTGTGGGTCTGTGTATTTCTGCGACTCGGTGTGTGTTATCGCCAGCGTGCACACATGCTTGTATATCCAGTGTGTGTTCTGGCTGCCAACCGTCCATTTGGTTGGGGAGTATTGCCAAGGTGAGGTGGAGGTCAATTCTACACAGCTGAATCATTGAACAGCACTGAGCTGAGCTGCTGCCAAGGCTGGCAAAGCAGCGCATAATACAATGTCATCATCTGGTTACAAAAAAATCTCAGTGTGGATTGTGCTTCTAAATGTTAAAGAGTGAGTGAAAATCCATAGTATTTCATCAAACATAACTTCAGTGTGTTTACTTTGGAGATTTTGCAGTTCTCAGGCTGAGTTCAATATGAATTAAAAAAGATATTTCCTTGTCTCTTTTCACACTGAGTTGGCGGTCAAGGCTGGTTTTTTTTATTTCTGTGTGGGGCCAAAGATGCTCAGTCCCCACTGAGCGTTTCTGCTTTCATCCTTGGATCTGATCAATAATGGATGGAACTCCCACAGCCTTGCAGGCAGGGATTGCTTGGAAAAAAAAAAAAACTTGGAAAACCAGCCGCAATTCTGCCAGCCCCGGAGCGTCGTGCCGGAGACAGGGCCGCGCTTGGCCGCCAATTAGCAACAACATTTTACAGTCGCTTGCTGGGTGTGACTGTTTGGAGGCACGCTCAAAGACACACGCACACACACACACACACACTGACTGACACCTCTGGAGACCCGCTGACCTACTCCCCTAACCACTTTATTGATCTGTGGGCCAAAGATGTGAAAGCCTATTGAGGTCATCATTAATGATTCATCATATCCAGAAAATGTCAAATGTGGCTTGGGAGCGTAAACATGAATGCATCAGATGTTATGGACTCATAAACATGTGAGAGCTTTGAAGAAATCCTCCATGTATCTATATGAATCATACATGTGAGGAGGAGAGGATACCAAGTATAGAGAGGGCTATCAGTTAGGGTGATGCAACCATTTCATCACAATTTGTTCTGATAACTGTCATTCACTTTACTCAGGACTCCCACAGAGTGAGCTGTATGTTATTCTGAATAATCTTCCACTTGGCCCTCTTCTCTGTCTTCTGTGCTGCTGGCCTCCAGTGTCATATAGATGATGGGAATCAATGAGACTGACACACCAATGGCACATGCGTGTGAAAGAATGAAGTCTTTGCTTATTTGATGCTTTTAGTCCATGTAGTTGTCCTTTGATAAATATTCTAGCACACACACCCAGTCACTCACACCCAGTCACACACACACACACACACACGCTCGCACACAGACATATATATATACAATGCATTAGCTATTCCGCAGAGACCCACACTCATGCATGCTATCCCACAGGGACAGATCTAATGCAGCAGCTGTGCACTCTGAAACATGCAATCGCTGTAGATTTTCAGACCTTTTGTACAATCATAAACACACCGAATATTTTTAAATGCATAATAAACTTCGATGCCTGTCCTCTACGGGCCTAGTATGACGGACCCCTACAGTTCTTGGAATGATGTGATAAACTTCACTGTTGTTTTCCTACTTGACCGCTTGCTTGCATTCGGTAATTTGGGGGCCCCCTCCTCCTCCTCCTCTACAGGCCTTGCAGACAAGGGTTCCCGGGTCCAGCACAGAGGTCTATTCAAATATTCAAAGGTTAGGATTTATGGGTAGGGCCAAGCACAGGCTGGCGTTGTGAGGGAGCCCCAGACAAATCTTGAGCAGGGGACATAAATTTCACTTTATGAGGGGGAACTCGCTCAGCCCTAAAAAACTACATTTTCATTTAGGGCAGCACATGATTATTTCCTCCTTATTTTTAAATGCTTTACTTGTTTTCTCACTTTTTAGTGACTCACACAACCTCTCCTCAAGTCATCTTGTACACTCACTTATTTCACTGCTATTATAGCTTGTGTTGTTTTCACAGTCGACAGATTATTTTTGTTTGAAGTTTTATAAGACTGCATTTCTGACATATGGAGCATCAAATATTTGATACACAATTTGACCAAATGTTTAAGTTTCAATAAAAAACTAAATAAAGCAGTTGCAGCAGGCATTCCAGCTTGCCATTTTTTCCGTTTTCTTATGCTTATGTCCCACAACACGAACGTAAACCTCAGCACGCAGCGTTAGATAGTTTTATTCAAATCAAACCATATATGAGAGGGGCAATATCTAAATTCTATGGAATCTTACAGAATGTGAATAATACATCATCAGACCCATTTAAGGAGGATTTGGAGAAAGAACTGGATAGTGAAATCTCAGATGAGATGTGGGAGAATTGTACTAAGAACATTCATGATAGTTCAATCAATGCAAGACACAATCTGATACAATTCAAGGTAGTACATAGACTACACTATTCTCCCTCCAAATTGCAGAAAATATTTCCAGAAGTGTCATCCCAATGTGTTAAGTGTCTAAGTAAAGAAGGAACACTATTCCACCTATTCTGGTCATGTCATATGCTACAATCATGCTGGGGCTCCTTGTTTGGTTTTTCCACCAAGGCCTTTAATCCTCCATGTAATCCAGCCCCACTCACTGTGCTGTTTGGGGTGGCCAATCTGGATGATGTGAAAAGTAGATGTGAGGCTAGGGCTATTTCCCTTTCAACATTGTTAGCCAGAAAGCTGATTTTACAATCCTGGAAACCTGAAAGGGCTCCTACATTTGAAATGTGGCTGAGGGAGCTGGGGAATGTATTACACCTGGAGAAAATCAGGTACGTTATGTCTGCTAAAGAAGAGGTCTTTTTTAAAACCTGGCAACCTTTTCTTGATTTAATGTCTAGAAGCTGACCTAGTGCTAATCTGTGCCATTTTCTATGTCCTAGTATGTCCTGTTTGTCACATGTCACATGTCAAAACCTCTGTCAGAAAACCTGTGTAACACCACCAACTATTGTGAAAATGTATCTATTTCTCTGTTATGAAAACAATAAAAAAAGAATACACATACAAAAACAGTTATTATCATATACTGTGCATTTAGATATGATATACAGTATGTGGACTCTTTTTTAAAAACATATTCCAACTAGAGACTAAAACAGACAAATCCAATAACTATGAATATGCAAATATTTTCATTTCAAGTTACTCTGGGGTGTTTTTGACCACTAGTAGTGCTGTGGAGCATGTTTTTAGAAGTGAGCCCCTGCTTTGCTTTATTGTACATGCTCAAAATGGCCGATCATGAGTATGCATGTAGTGCAATATACAGTCTCTCTGACAGATGTACACTTGGTGGCTGTAATGCACAAAGAAGCTGTGGCAGAAGGCAGTGAATAAGAAGACTGCGAACTTTACGACATGGATAAGAGCTGAATACCAGATCAAAAATGGTGTCCATTCAGTCCTATAAGAAGTGTTACTAATTTTTCCCCAGTGGCAACTTGCAGTATTGCAGTGAAAAATCCCTCTGTGGCCGAAAAGCATTTTCCCCAAAGACCACCATTGCAAATGAGACATCTGGAAAACTGTTGACAGGACACCCTGAACAATTATGACTCTTTCTTTTCTGAGTTTTTGATCCTGAGGTTTTATATTTGTAAAACTTTCCTCGAGCCGAGAAAAGTCATTAAAAAATCTGTAGGATAGAAACCTGGAAGATAGAAATGAGCAATTCTTATTGGACTGAATGGGTGCCATTTTTGGTCCAGTGTCCAGCTCTTATAATACATCCATGTTCAATAGCAAACAGGGGTGTAAACGATGTATGATTTAAAGCATTCAAAAGATCAGCTTTGCATATACTTCATGAGCAACATTTGTTCAGCCTCAGGGATAAACACAATGTTTCCACATCACACTTGTACAAGGTGCACACTGGACCATGATTGGCTTCTAAGCTACTTGTGAGTTCACAGGATCCTGCTGGTATGTCCATGTGTTCAACTGAGATTTAAGCTGAGCGCAGACACATTTCCCCTTTCAGCAGATCAATGTGAAAGCAACCTTCTGGTGTCAAACTCTGCACATACATCAATTCAAACACCCAAGTGAAGTCACAATAAGCAAAACACACTTTTGAGTTAAAAGGGACTTGAATGAACACAGTGCAAAGAACAAGGGAGTGTAGGATGTGACATACCCTGCAAAGAGACAGTGCAGGACATAAGCAGACCCTTTCATGTTATTTCACCCCTTCTCCTCCACTCCAAAGTGCGAGCTCTTATTAGACCGGGTCCATATCTCCAGCTGAACAATGACTTCATGTCTCTGCAGTTAATTATCTGTCTGATCCATACCATAGAGAAGAATGAATGAACTCCAATGCTGTGTTCCATACATAGGCCACACTAATGTTCTTTCCATATAGGCAGGCACAGCCAGAGTCATGAGACAGAGCTATTAGACCAATGTAATGAGTTTACGTATGAGTAATGGCCGCACACTTACTCGCACAGAGCTCTCTGCACATTCTTTCTAAATCAGTTCCTCTCCTACGGCAAATCTAACACTAATTTTGCAGTTTGGGGGAATGATTTCGAACAAATAACGTCTCTGTGTGTGCCGTTTCTAAACCCATGTGCGCTGCAGTCATGTACCCCCGCCGCTGTACAGTATATAAATTCAAAGAGGCTCTCAGTCTCAGTTAGATCTCCAGTGTCTGATCTAATACTTGCAGGCTTACAGTATATTGGCCTGAAATGGCGTAATGGCCCCAGCTGTGATGCAGTGTATGTGCTAGTCCTGCATCGATGGCTTTAAACACCTCAGCCATCATTCTGCAGCATCGGTGTTTATTTAAATGGATTTGGCCTGCTTAGGCTGTAAAGAGAGAGGGCATAAAACACTGAGGGCTAGTGAATTACCAGCAATAAAGTTGCGAGCCGAGCCTGTTGACGGAGAAAAGCTGAGGTGGGCCAAACTAGGCCATGCAGGACTACCAAATCCCCAAGCTTGCCTCTAACAACAGCCTGAATTCTTGCTAATTGTCTCTCCTTGTCATCCCTGTTTACTCAAGCCTCACCACTCTCTCTGCCATAATGGATTTAGGGGCCTGACAAGCCATGTTTGATTGATTTCTCCCTCTGACCACTCAGTGGAAGGACTCCTGGCTGTGAGCCAGCTGTACAGCGGCCGTCCCTGGTGTGTGTGTATGTGTGTTTGTGTGTGTGTGGGTGCGCCTGAGCCCGCACACACATTCAGATGTGTGCGTGCACAGATGGAGCCACTATAGCATAACCGCCACGCTATAACTCTACAGTAGGATACTGCGGTGTACAGCGCTCTGCCCGGAGGGTGTCATTAACATTTAGAAACGGCCCCGGCATCAGTCACATTGCCTCTGCTTAGGTGTGTTTAACCTTTCTGTATGGAGGGATACAGCAGCCAGAACAGAAGGGATTCAACAAAGAAATAGAGCTGCTAGAATGGGGAGAAGTATTAAAATGTAAAGTGAAGTTTAACAGAGGGCACTACAAAGGAACAGCTTATTTCCATATATATGTTTGAGGCACGCATGATTATGAAAGTCAGCACAAAGTCATGCAGGTTTGATTTATTTCCTGAAAGAGTTGGAAAAAGTTGGACCGCCGTGTTCATCAAATTTGAACCTCTGTTCTGTTCTATTCAGTGTGACTCTGTGCAGGTTATATGTGTGTCAGGGCTGAGCACTTCTCATGATAGATGTGCAGGCCTGTCATCTCCGGATCGCCTCAGTTAAGATGATAGATCCAAGCCTGCAGAGAGGTCGATTTAAGTTCACGGCTCTGGACTAAAACTTGCATTGTGCTTTCCCTCAAGTCCGATTTATCCTACCGGTGACGGTTCCGCTGATGTTTACTCAAATCCTTACTGGGGGACTGGCACACGTCCCAGTCTGCACAATGGGCATAACTGATGATGGAAAACTTGAACATGGTAGAACATCTGCAAGATATGGCTGTGTGTGCAAGTGTTTGTGTGTAAGAGAGAGAGAGAGAGAGAGAGAGAGAGAGAGAGAGAGAGAGAGAGAGAGAACGTGAGTTATTCTCATTATCGCTGCATAACTAAGTAAGTCCTGGACTGCCAATTATGTAGTGTGACTGTCAAAGTTGTTAACATGTCTATGCGCAGATGTTGTGGCAAATCACTTATATTGATATTGGATAAATCTACATGAGTATTGTATTTGCCATCTTTCAGGTAAGATTTAGCATCAATCTTTTGAAAAAAAAAGAAAAGAAAAGCTAAATAAATAATTCCTTATAGCACATTTTCCTGGCTCAGGGTGTAATCTTCTCACCGTTTATGTCAAATATGCAAAACGTAGAAGTTATGCGTTGTTACTAAACGCCTCAAACTGTCGTAAAAATGACAGCATTGTGCAGCTAGAGGTGGAAAATACGCATCACAATTAAAGAGCCCTACAAACAGCACAACATATGCCGTATATGATCTAAACCCGTGGTAAATTATGAAGCACGGTTAAATAAAAGGGGAGCATTAGCCATAGCTGTCAGCTTACACTGATTAATAGACCGTACCAGTCGTGGCAGACAGGGTGAAGTATTGAGTGTGTGAAGCTGTGTGTATATGTGTGTGAGTGTGTGTGTGTGTGTGTGTGTGAGTGTAATTGCAGGCGGATATGTATTACAACTATTATCACTTCATGAGGTAAACACTTGATGAGATATGAGATAAGCTTACGTTATGATGAATGTAATGCAGCAAAATACTGTTCAATATGCCAAATACAGAGCGAGGTATGTACATAAAACTGTCATTGGGAGCTAATCCATTCAGGTATCTACAGATATACTGTATAACTGTATTAGAGTGTCATTTCTAAGTCTAAGTCCTGAGTTATGAATAGATCCTCTAATATCTAGTGAGAAAAGGTTTAAAGTAATGCTATTAGAAAAGATTTGTCCTTTCATTTGGATGCATAATTAAAATATGGTTTTAGTGAATATTTGAGTTTATGAGTAAAAGGCACATCAAAGCAAGCTAAAATTTGAACACGATCTGATATAAACACTGTAAAGTGTCAAGTGTGAAATGAACCCAGATCTTGTCTATAAGAGCTACAATGGTGTGGATAGTGCTTAAAGCTCATATTGCTAAATTAGGGTTCACCTGATTTTAAAATGTTTATGACCTGCTTGTCACACATATGGAGGTTTATTCATACTCAATTTAGTAATTAGCACTGAGAAAAATGTATTAAAATGTGAGCTTAATGGAACAGTTTGGAAATGTCACTTTTTTTCCAGTTTCTTTCCAAGACTTTAATTAGACGATGCCTAATGCCTGTAGCTTGCTAATTATCATGTTGTATCTTCTTCGTTTAATTCGCTCAATTCATTTAATTTGTAAAAGTCACATTGCATAACTCCCACTGAGAGCAGAACTGTAATTTTTTTTGACTAGACAACAATTTCTCCACCTCTGCTCAACGTGTCTGATCGTTGCCTCTCGACTCCAGGAAGTCACTGCTCCCACCGCTTGTTCACCAACAGCACGTAACTCCTTGTAAAACCACCAAATGTTGTTTTTACACTTCAGATTTTGTACCGATGCAACAAATGAGATACAATGTGTTAATTAGTGAGCCAAGCTAACTACTTTCCCCCTGCTTTCAGTCTTTACCCTAAGCTAAGCTAAGCTAATCGCCTCGTAGCTCCAACTTTGTGCTTTTAACATAAAGACTTGAGAGTGCTATCGATCTTCTCGCAACAAGAAAGCAAATAAGCAAATTCCCCAAAATGTCAGACTGTTCCTTCTAAGTTACGGCCTGTACTGACAGCTAATCAATGTAACAACCAAAATGGTGCAATTTAACCAAAGAGAGATGTAATCATCTAGATATAAAATGGCTGGTGTCTCATTAAAAATCATCCCATAAGCCCAACTAGCGTGAGACAGTTCAGGCTGTGGTTCACACTTAGATCACAGTGGAAAACCAGGGGATTGTGCTTGCTATGTCTCAGTGGGGAAACATGATCCCTGTGAAATGAAGATGACATTTTCTGCATGTGGTACAAATGTCACATTATTACAGCAAGTGTTTGGCTTTTCTAACTGTAAAATCTTCTTAACCTTAAATTGAAGAAAAGGTGTTTAATGAATCAACCAGCACGACACCGCTTTCCCATCTGATTGTGTACAAAGTTGAACCCAGCCTCGATGGGCCTTGTGGGGGCCAAGTTCCCACACTTGGCTGTGGAGGAAAAGAAGAAACGGGGGGAGAGCTCCCCCTCCAAAAACAACTCAAAAGGATGAGAACAAGGACACCGGTGTTGTTGTGTTTGGACGTAAAAGGAAGCGCTAACACCTGCAGCTAGAGTCTATCCAAATGGAACAGGAGGGGAAACAGATGAACATAGGGTCTGACAGGAAGAGGAGGGTGATGAAAACCAAACACAGGTTGGCAGAAAGAGATACTGGCCTCTGCTGCGACTCTGCAATTGGTAGCAATGTATCTAATGGTTGCTTTACTGCCGCTGCCAACACTACAAAAGCAGAGAATTGTATTATGCACCTAAAAATAATCCTCCTTGCACAAATGAACACTCAAAAAACAGGATATTATCCTTCATAAACGGCCCTCTTTCTATTGATTTTTGCTGTGCTGACATTTGAGATGACTGCAGCAAAGAGAGATGAAGATCAACAAACTTGAAGGTGTACTCAAAAACCACTAGAGAACCACAATTCCACCGCTTTAAATGGATATTTCCCATGTGGATTGCTTGTCTTTTATGACTTAGTTTCAACTGCACGACAACAGCTCTCAGCATGTCGTACGTTTTTTTTTCTTTCTTAAAGTGCATTTTATCCGTATACACCGAGAGGATTCTGAACACTGCAGTCAAAGCCCAGCCTGAAATTCTTGGTGATGTGCACAAAGACGAAAGAAGAAGAACAAGAGCAAAAGCATAAACACAATGAGATGCTCACGGCAGTTTTGAGGAGCCAAACCAAGACAGGCGGTCCCAAGGGGCTTGATTACAAATGCTGGGAGCTTTTCGCCATCACAAACAAACAAGAATCAGCTCAAAGAGGAGAGTCTAATTCAAAGTAAGAACTTTCATCTTCTGGAGCCTTCATCAGTATTTGATGAGCAAAAAAAAAAAGGTAAATGCTTTGGTTCTGACAATATTATTGCTTTCTCTGTTTCTGATTCACTTTTTTTCTTTTTTTGCTTTGACAAAAAAGATAAATTGTTCTAATTGAGGACAGTGGAAAAACTCCAAATTAAAAACTTGCTGTTTGTGTCAAAATTACGTGACGACCGTGGCGGTTCAGTCTCATTTGCAAGCTTGATAAATGAAAGTGTGATGCCTCTGAGGCTGCGGTTTATTTCTGTCGCAGGAGGCAGCGAAACACATTCACGTTAAATCCATATGTGCGACTAATACGGGTAAGTATGGATCTCTCTAAATCTCTGCAGAATTCATAGTAAAAAAAAAGTGTGCTACGTGAGGATGGGATGTGGGATCACAGCCCTGATCACACCCAAAGTGTGTGTGTGTGTGTGTTTGTGTGTGTGTGTGTGTGTGTGTGTGTGTGTGTGTGTGTGACCTTAGCACCAAGACAACTCTGATTATTCCTGCATATGGAGTAAATAGGAATAATTTTCTCTCTGATGAGCTTTTGGTTAAATCTGTTAAGACGCCTGGCTTCACTCAACACAGTCAAATCACACACACACACACACATAGACAGTGATTGTGCTAAGGGTAAATGCATTGAGATTTTTTTCAGATAAACTCTCACAGGTCAAATGCTCTTGATTTATTCACTGCCTGCCTGTGGCTCACTGTTTTGAATTACTTGTATGGTAATTTGGGAGAAACTATACATTTAAAAGAGCCCATTTCAATGGCTATGAAGAGATACAGGCGGTTTAGGTCAGAATAGCTTGTGCACCCATTTTCTCCATCAAACACCCACCAAGTGAGCCATTCAAATCTCTACAGCCTAGCCTGCTTCTCTATTCAGTGCTCATTTAGCGATAGAAAGATGGGAGGAGATGAAGGGAAAAGCGAGCTCATCTGACAGGCAAATGGTGTGGGCCGGCAAATCTCACATGCACACACACACATGCACGCACGCACATGCTCACGCACGAACGCGCTACACTACAGTATATCCAAAAAGGAGGTAGATCATTTGAAAGAATATTACAGCCGCAACTTAAAGCTGGAGCCGAGCCAGCAGCCAAAAAGACTTGAATTTCACTCTTAATCTGTTATTCGCTCTCTCTTTCCCTCCTACCAACACACATTTTTCTCTCTTTTTCAATCTCACTCTCTCTCCCACCTCATCATCTAATCCAGCCTGAGGGTGGAGCAGTGTGTGTGATTGTGTGTGTGTGTGCGCGTTAGTGTGTGTGTAAAGATGAGCCGGTCTTAGCCTCACTCTAACCCCTCGCTCCTTACACACACACACACACGCACACACATGCACACACATCCACCTTCACAGAAACCACCCTCCTCTCTCACTCACACATGGACATATTGATACACACACACACACACATGTACATACACACACATTGCTGGCTAGGTGAAGGCATGCCTCGTCTGTGATTAGAAGGGCAAGGGTTATGATCTAGGCGCAGAGGTGCAATGCTGCATGTATTATACATAGAACAATGAATCTTTAGAGAAAATGGTAATCCAAACACAGATGAAATATTCATGCTGCATGGCTGTGTGGTTCACCTCTTTTTGCTCTTTAACCAGATAAGATCCATGCGGGGTTAAAGCAGAGGTAAATGAGACAGAGAGAGGAGGGGAGAGAGCACAGAGAGCAGAGGAAAAAGGAGAAGTAATGTAGTGAAGCATGAAATCATGGCTGGCTTGTGTAATTTAGCTCTGGGATGGAGCTCACTGGCTAGAATTTCATTCCCCTCAGGCCCAGCTTTTAACACACATGTCCACACACGCACAAAAGTGCACGGTACAGTACATAAATAAAAAAATAAAAAATAAATTCAAATAATTAACGAGATGTAGTCCACTTTTCCTTGCAAGGCCGCTTCAATCTTCAATTCAATTCGACTCTCCTTGGAAGGCATTGCTCACACATTTCCTCTGTTTAATCACTCTCTCTACAGAGCTACATTGATTATTGCCACGATGCACTCAACAAAGCAAAAGGCGCCTTCTTCTTTCTTCTGCTTGTCAGAGTCTGACGGACAAGTCTATTGTCGGCATCCTTGCGTTTCGCCGCAGCAGCAGAAGGCTACTTGCCTCTATTGCCTTTCGGCCACAATAGACGGTTTCCTCTCAGTCCGTTGTCCTTGTGGGCGAACTGGAGTGAAAAACAAGAGATAGGTGTTTAGCTTTTACAGGACTCCATGGATGTCTAGTAAAAGAAACACAAGCTGATCAAGCGGAAAGCGTGGCAGGAATTCAGGTTTCAAGGTAGATGAGTTCCACCAGGGAGAGACGGCTGGTAAACCTTCATATCAGGCAGGGTCAGGAGGTTGGTATATATGTGTGTGTGTGTGTGTGTGTGTGTGTGTGTGTGTGTGTGTGTGTGTGTGTGTGTGTGTGTGTGTGTCTCGTATCGGGGCATATTCAGAAAGAGAGGCGGTCGGCTCCCATCCATAACATTTAACATTTAAGTGAACTGCAGAGATCTGAAGGCGGCTGATAAGCATGACAGCATAGCAGCAAAATAATACTGTATTGCCGAGGACACACACACACACACACACACACACACACACACACACACACACACACACACACACACACACACACACACACACACACACACACACACACACACACACACACACACAGTCATGTTTCCATCACTTCAGACTACACTCATTCTTAGAGACTTGTCTTAATCTTATCCCTAACCATAACCACCAACCTTACCCTAACCTTAATTTAACCCTAAACTAACCTCAACTTTAAACCAAATCTTCACCCTTAAATTAATGATTTACATTAAGGGACTTTCTTTTTGTCCATATAAGGGAAAAGAGTCCCCACAACCCGACTGTGTAAACACATACAATGTGAAGAATACCTGGACACACACACACACACACACACGCACGCACACACACACACACACACACACACACACACACACACACACACACACACGCACACACACCAGGTCGGACATGTGTGTATAAAAATAAATATTTATTCACATGTGCTCACAAACACACACACACACAAAGACAGTCATGGCACACAGACACACAATCACACACACCGCATCTATAAAACACCCTATTAGGCCTCATCCCATCATATCTGAGCCCACCTCATCACTGACCTCACACTATAAAACTTTAACACACCTTGGTGTGCGTGGACACACTCCACAGTGTCATTACAGCAGCTCTAATAGGGTTGTGCGTGTCTGTCGGCTTCTCTGGGTTTATTTGCTCTGTGTTTCCTCTGCAGATGGAGGCTTTACAAGCCCAGGAGCCTGTTATTGGCCTCCTGTCACTGTCCCAGTGAGCTGTGTTAAATCTATAACCGGTTGACAGCTGAGCAGATATTGGAGGACTCTCCAGGAACAATAGCCTGGCAAGAGAAACACTGTTGCTATCACTCGGAAAAAGACAAGGCTTTACAAGCTACTCAGCAGACAATGCTGATGATGATCATAATCGCGAGTTGGTTTGCTGCTGTGCTGCACAGATAGATACCAGGAGTGTGTGTTTGTTTATGTGTGTGTGTGTGTGTGTTTGTGTGTGTGCAAGCATGCCAATACTTCTGTTTGTATGTCCAGACAGCTGCTACAGTAGGTACAATAATGCGTCCTGACTGACATCACACTCCTGTACATACTTTTCACACAAACCTCGTTAGCCTCTGTTAATATATGCATCGCAGCCACCGATTCACAATGTTTCCTGCAACACACAATGAGCACAGATGCATTAGTGGTGCGGGCCATGCACATTACAGAGGATAATTGCCTATGCATATTTCCTCATGTGCGCACCCCTGCTCTCCCTGACTAGCAGTGGATTGGATTCGAGCGCCAGTTGCAAAACCATTAATAGAAATTAAGTGCCAGGGAGAGCTACTGGAGAGAGACCAGTGGAGCCGGAATGGAGTTTATGTGAAAGATAAATACATTTCTACAGAAGAGTGCCTCCGTTTATTGGTTGGGAAATGCACTGTGATATGATAGAGGGGCAACAAATGAGTATGGAATGGGACGATATGGCTGAGAGAGAAGAGAATGTGGTGGAATTAGAGGCCTGACTTGAATAGGAAATGCAGCAAATAAAGTTAGGTTGCAGCTCGAGTTTGTCATCAGTGTGCCGGGTTCAGACCCCGCGAATACAATAGATACACTTTAGATGTGACAGCCACATATTAACCATCAATACTGTAATTTACCAACAAACAACTGTAAAATAAATCAAACACTGCTGCCATCCAGTCACTCCGGGTTGCTCTCTCTGTCCTGTGAATGCCGAGTTATTATCCGTCATCCCTCGAGTGTCTCTCCCTCTTGGCTGGCTGGTGTCAGACAGATTACATACTCATCACACAAGCGCACACAAGCGCACGTGCATGCGCACACATTCACTTGAGCTAATGAAAATTCAGCCTCATCCCAGGCTGTCTAATGGGCCTAATAACAGAGAGTCACTGGGGGCCTCGCGCGTGTCAGGCAGATTACAGGACGCCTGTGGACTAGACGGACAGGTCCTTGGCAGCAAAGCACCCACACTGACACATGCAAACATCACGGATGTATCCATAGCAAACACACACACATACAACTCTCATCTTCAAGTGCAGGGCTCGCTTTGAGAGGTGTAACTGCCTCCCTGGCCACTAGGAGGCAAGGGTGAGCTGCGTCAAACAGGGACAAAAAGCCACTGAAGCTCCTCATAACAGGCTGAAATGTAGGATCTTCAATTACACACATGACTTATCCCATTGTCATTTTGTTCTACTGAGCAACAGATCATGTTATGCATACATACTGTATATTAGCCCTTGTTGTTGGCGCATTGCTAAATAAAGAAAAAGTTTCATTCTTAAACCATTACTGATGATGTTCTTTCTCTTGCAAAGCACAATAAAAAAGTGTCATTCAATAGTAGTAAGCACAATGTCAAACACAGACGCCTCGGCTCATTTGATCAAACACAAAGTCCGAACCACGGGGGACTGAATTACGATTGCCATTCCGGCGGCTTTGAGCTCCGAGGCTGATCCCATGTCAAGAAGAAGCCAGGGGAGACTTTCACATGTCAGCTTAGACGAGAATGGGGGGGGGGGGGGGTGGGGGGGGGGGAGAAGAAGGCTACGGGTCTGCCTCTGAACTCTACCTGAACTCCAAATAACTTTCCCCGTAGTCATTTAAAGTCATTGAGGGAGTGAGAATAAGGGTTGGGAGGGATGAAGGGGGAGAAGGGGACACACAACAGAGAGGAATAGATGAGGGAAGATGTGACAGGGTGAACAAATGTACATCATTCCAAAAGGACTTAGGGATGGAGGAGAGGGACGAGTGGAGGACAGGAAAGGTAGATAGGTAGAGAGAAAGGAGAGAAACATGCCCAGGGACGAACATAAGCACAGCACTTTCAAGAAACACTCCTCAGGCTCTCTTTCTTCCTCTGCTTGACTCTATATAATTCAAGATTTTGGCATTATAGTGCAGCTCAACAAGTCTCCTCTTTCCAACCACTTTCAAGTACTTTATTGATTTATGGTATCTAACACATATGGATGTCTACATGCGCACATATGATTTCCCAATTGCGCTATTATTATTAATAAGTATTGACTCAATACAACTCAATATGAATAATTGAACCAGACTAAATGACTTCACCTTTGACCCTTAAGGATCCGTTGGAGGAAATGGGAGTGTGGACTTGATATGGGTGAACTGGGGAAAAAGGGTCAGGATGAAACCCCCCCCCCCCCCCCCCCCCCCCCCCCCCCCCCCCCCCCACCCACCCCCCACACACACACACACACACACACACACACACACACACACACACACACACACACACACACACACACACACACCCTTGGAGCAGCTGGGAAACTAGTTGTGCTGTGGGAGGTAAATATGTACTATATTCTACTCCTTTTACAGCATAGACATGAAACAAGGCCAGGGGGCAGATTTTCTCTCTCAAATTCTCTTTTTTACATTCTGGTCACTTGTTTGTATGTAACAACTGTGATCATATGAATGCCTGTGAGGAAATATTGTCTGTAGATGTTATCCCCATTTGAAGAATCAGCATGTTCTCTATGATTCCAGGTTTTTTTGCTCCACCTTTGAGTGTAGCCATTTGGAACAGGTACAAACACACAGCCTTCACACATAGTTGGACACCACCTTGTATGGACTAGTTTGCTTCAAGGGAGCTCCAGCCTATAGAAATGTATAGAAATAGAGTTAAAGACTAATTCTTTATTAACTTGAGTCTTAATTTTGTAGCTTTGGCTGTCATTTCTTATTGGTTATGATACACTGCACTCACTGTATGTTCAGACATGGCTACAACACAAGAGGTTAAATGATCCGACGTGGTTTAAACAAGTCAAAAGTTTATCAAAATAATCCTAACCACATTATTTGGAGCTAAAAATAAAAGTGGGCGCACCTAAAATGTTGCTAATAACTCCTCATTGCACAGGAAGACTGTGTGTGTGTGTGTGTGTGTGTGTGTGTGTGTGTGTGTATGTGTGTGTGTGTGTGTGTGTGTGTGTGTGTGTGTTTACGATAATGACAAGTAAAGTATTTCACGGTAAACTGTGATGGATGCTTACAGTACAGAGGTAATCATTTTAAAGCTGACCTTTGGCTAATCTGTTTTAAAACTAGTCTGATCATCTGACCTCTTGTATTTCTTGCCTGGACGTCTTTTCAGCCATGTTGCCACATTCCCAGACTTAAGAAAATAAGTTCCTGATGTTTAAAATAAACCCAAAACAAACAAAACAGAACGATATCTCAGTGTCTGGAAAGTGATGTACAATCACAATGATACAGAAAAAGAGTTTCATTTGATTTTCTATTGTTGTTTTTACAGAAAACCACTTAAGTAAGATAAAAACTGAGAATCTGGGATAAAATCAGGGGAAATGTTCTACGTCTGGACAAACTTTAGACTATTCGGTGCACCATTTATTTCAAATTTTGCATAAAAACATCTAATAGGAGTAAGTATTATGTGATAATTGATATTTTTCTTTAGGTTTTGTATTTGTGTAACCAGAATTTGACAGCTATGCAGCATTTTTGATGTTTTGTTCTTGTGATCTCATTTTGGAAGTAAAAATCGCTATCTGACAAACTAACTTTAAGTGTAAAGAAGGAACTTAACCCCAACTGCTGCACAGACTGAAATAGTCAGCTGACAGACAGAAACGTGTTGGACCTGAAAGGAAAAAAAGAAGAAAAAAAAGAGATACTGATGAAGGCCAAATTCTTGCTAACATGTTGTCCACATCTTAAAATAAAGATCCCAATAAAGCTTCTCTGCTGTTTAGTCTGACTCTGCTCTGTCAGATAGACATTTTGTACATGCCCTCTTTCACCTCCCTTCTCCCTACAACACCCCCCCACCCCCCCCAACCACCCACTCACTCACTTACAGCTCCACCTGCCCACGCCGTGCCCCCCCCATCCCTGTTAGAAAGCTTGGACATGCTTCCCAGCCCGCTGCCCACACATTTCTCAGCTCCTCTTCATTTTGGACACTCATACATTTATGGAGTGATTCGGTGCAGTTCTCTCTCCGAGGCATCCAGGATTACTGCACATACCGAGCTGTGGCAATCAGAAGGGGTTTGGGATGTGGAGGGTGTAAAGGGGAGGGGTTGGGGGGGGGGGGGAGTGGGAGGGTGGACACTCAAAATAGGGGAGGGGGGTGGGTCTCTTTAAAGGAGTGGATGAAAAGACAAATGGAGAATATAGGAGGCTGTGGAGTGGTTTCCAAAAAATGAAAGAAAAATTACGAGAGAGAAAGAATCCAGATTGTTTTTGGCCAGTGCAGGAACACTTTATTTGCCCCAGAGAGTGTGTGTGAGTGGAGGTACAGTCTATAGGAACCCCTAGTGTGTGTGTGTGTTTGTGTGTGTGTGTGATGATGTGTGTGTGTTTGTGTGTGTGGGTGAGCCTTGTTTGAGATGTCACTAGTAATTTAAGGCCCTCTTTTGGTGCAACACCCACTTTTCTCTTGTGATAAAACACTGTCCCTATCACCCATGAGCTTGTGGTCTCTCCGTGTGAGTGTGTGTGTGTGTGTGTGTGTGTGTGTGTGTGTGTGTGTGTGTGTGTGTGTGTGTGTGTGTGTGTGTGTGTGTGTGTGTGTGGTTGTATGTGTGTGTGTGTGTGTGTGTGTTTGAGCAGGAGAGGGTGTGCATTGTACTCTAATTAGCACCTAAGCACACAGGAGAGTGCTGAAACCAGACAGCAGATAAATCAGAGAAGGCTATAAGATCGTAACACACTAACAGAAGATATCAGCTACACTGCAGCTTTAACACACTTGATAAATTGACAATATAGCAGTAAGGTAAAAAGCAGCTGGCCCCTTTCCCAATTCCAAAGCATTGGATTGTGGGGACAATTTTGTGTTTGCACTGCAACTTGCTTTGTCCCGACTACAAAGATGCAATAAGTAATGAGACATGCACTGTGAAAAGGTTTTTTCTCTTTTTTTCCCTTCCACATTCATTTGCTAATACATGCCCACTGAATTTCTATATGTTTCCCTCCAATTACCAGCATTACTCAAAGTCAGAGCCTCTCCCAGCACATTTTTCATCTTTCAGTTTCCTCACTCTCATTCATTAATTTGAATATCCCGGCCCCAACCGAGCAGTTCTAGGCAAACAAAACAGTGGCGGCGGAAACGAGTGTGCTCCCTGATGTGTGTTGTTTCTCTCTTTTTCCCCTCTGTCTCCGCTCTCTGTGCTGTTACAAGCACTGCAGGCGTGAAGGAGACAGATCCCAGCAGTACAGTACGGCAGTCTGGCATCGGTGTGTCCCCGCCCCAGGGGAGTCTGGGAGAATGAGTCCCAGTGGAGGTTTATTTAAATGCTAGAGGGAGTGTTTGCCCCGGACTAGCCTCTCTCGCACTAATGGATATGTCTGTGTTATTGATAGCGGGACTGCAGGAAAAAATGTGTATAAGCTTTTTTATGCATACATTAGATTGCGGCCACAGTTTGGTGATGTCTCTTTGCCCTTGTGGGTGAGATCTTTGTATCAGAGCAAACTGTTTTGGCAGAGATGGGTGTTGCATTGCGCATTGAAGCCGCTCCAAGTATGAAAGATATGTAGGAAAAATAAAGCCACACTATCTGCCTCAAACAGAAAGTGAGATTGCATCAGAGAAGAGTTTCAAATCCCCTCTAAGACTGACCAAATGTAACTGATGAAACGGTAGTTTCAGGTAGGCAGGAAATCTCCATAAACAGGAAAAGACAGCGAGTTATGTTGCATGTGATTCTTCTGTGTCAGGGTATGTCAACATCAACACCACATCAGCAACTCAAAGTGCTACATTAAACTGCTTTAATCAATGGTTTGATGTTAACAATGGCTCAATTTGAATGGCTGTAATTTGAAAGGTGTCATTTGTAGCGACAAAGCTGTAGAAAATGATCATGACAATTTGAACTTTGCTTCACCCCTGAGCTTTTTATCTCCTTTTAGTGCACTGGTTTGGTTTTCAACCCACAACTGTGCTGTTTTGGTTCACCCTCACCACTCTCTTCAATTCATTTCTAACTGCAGAGGGAAGTTCTTTTCAGCAAAAAGCTCTTATAAACTCATTGCACATGACCTGTCCTGCCCCAAACAACAGACAGAAATTGGTAGGGACTAGCTGGTATAATAGTTGAGCATTTAGCCGCTGAAGAGACAAATATTTCCCCCTGAAATGGACACTAAAACAGAGATAGAAGAGGAGTGGGCCTTAATTTTGTCAGAACCACAATGGTCCAAATGAATGCTAATGTTACTCTATTCCTGCTGGATGTCTAAACAGGCAACTTTATAAAGTGATTACACTGTATGTTAAGTTTACAGCTTGTTGTACTGTTTCCAATTGGCCAAAAAGATCAATTCATGCAAGCTTACTAAAGCCAAATTTTGGTACCTCTGGGCACTGAAATTTTATCCCCAGTTTGGGTAATCTAATGTACACATTTCCAAGCATCTCTTCTGTTACATTCATCTCTACGCTTAAAATAGTGTTGCATTCATATGCTGTGCACAGGGCCAGAGGACAAACTACAAGAAAACATGGATGTTGTGAAAAAATGTGATGTGTGTTTGGCTGCCTCATCCTTTATGTTATGGTAATTAGTCAGGCACATATAAATATATATGTAGTACAAAATTGACTTTTCTGACATGAATATACAGATGGTGGAGCATCCCACCAGCATGTGTATGTTCACAGCTATAAACTGACATACTGTAATAAAGCAATGTGTTTTCTGTTCAAGCTAAACTATTTTAGGGACACGTTTCTTCTTGTTCGTGTTTGTCAGACTGTTTGTTTTCCCCACAAGACATCTGTAAATGCATGTTTTTCACTGTACTCTACTGTACCTGCTCAACAGCCTTTATATCGCTCTCTGTCTACTTCAAACGGCTTTCATCTCTCCAGTTTCACAGTGGTAAAAGGCAAGATAAAGAAAGCACAATGGGAGAGTCAGACAGAGTGAGAAAGAAAGAGAGAACATCCTGTAAGTGAGAGTTTACCCAAGAACAATGCTGTCTGCTTTTCAGCTGAGGCTGTCTGCAGGAGACATTATGTCATGTGTTACGCCTGCGAAGGCGAGAAACTGTTGTAGTCAATATCTTGCTGGGTGCATCTCGCTCTCCTTTTCTCTCTCTCCCTCCTCCTCCTCCTCTCATTGTGAGTGAAGAACCTCAGGAGTTGTGGATGTAGTTGTGGGCTCTTCTCTGACACAATACATATTCACATAGACCTCCTCAGCGGCAGCTCTCCAGATCGCTGCTGGCAAGGTTAGCTCTGTTTATGAAACCATCAATTACACATATTTAATTTAGTAAGAGAAGAAATGCCGCCACACTGACTGAATCCAGACCGAGTGTCCCCCTGAGCACTGGGATAAATAGAGCAAGGGAAGAGGAGGAGGAGAAAGAGAGAGAGAGATAGAGTGAGAGAGATAGAGACAGAGAGACAGACTTCATTAATTCTGTCGTCCATCTAATTGGAGTCCTGTTGGACCCTAAAGCTAAAATGAAGTCCGAAACGAATTCTAATGAGAAAAAAAAAACGTGAGGGGAAAAAAGTTAGAGAGACTCATATCTAGAGAACAACCTTGGGCAAAATCAAGACTTCATGTACAATAGAGACCCTTGGGATGCCCCCCAACTCCCTTGGTTGGACGCTGATTAAAATTGGACGATATTCATTCTAAATAATGAGACTAGAGGCCTACCTGAACTTTCTAATCTGACAAACCCGATGTAGTGAAGTGGAAATTGTGAAGGCTTTACATCAGGAATTCACCATCACATTCTGATTTGCATTAAAGGCTTACAAGCAGAAAATAAAACATGCACTCCAGCGCAGAAAATCATGTTTAACACATTTTCCTGTTCTCAAATGCATACTTACTTTGAAAGGTTGGCCTGTTTGAGACACTTCAACCCCGCTGAAGTGTCCTCAAGCAAGAAAATTAGGCGGCGTGATTCTGCATTTGACACTCTGACCTTCCTGTGGAGGAGAGCAAAGGAAAAAAAAAAGTTGTATCTACAGTGAGCAACAAATGTTTCCCAGGTTTACTCATAGAGATACATTAATACACAAGATAAAACTAAGCAGGCACTCACAGAGAGGCAAAAACATGCATTTTTGGTAATTACATTTCCCTGGATGTGTATCAGAGCCCCACCCCGTGGCCCCAGCCATAACAAATGTGGCATCATAGGCGACTCTGGTTATAATGGCATCAGTGCATCAAGTCTTCGTCTTTCATTATGGCTGTGATCAAAACCAAAAGCCAGACCACAAATTAGAGGAAACTGAGCTGAACACGGAAAACAAGCACAGCCAAATAAACAAGAGTACTGTGTAAAAGAAGAGGAGAGGACATTCAAACACAATAGAATTGATCTTTTTGAGTAGAGCAGAGGAAGATATAGTAGAGTACATTTAAGTGCATTTGCGTAGATTACGTAGAGTAGATTAAGTAGAGGAGAGGAGAGTAGATTATTTAGAGTAGAGTTAAGGAGAGAAGAGGAGATTAAGTAGAGTAATGTAGAGTAGATTAAGTAGAGAACAGTAGAATAGATTAAGAGTAGAGTCAATTAGGGTAGATTAAGTGGATTAAATGAAGTGAAGTAGAGTAAATTAAGTGGAGTAGAGTAAAGTAGAGTATAGTAGATTAAGTAGAATAAAATACAGTAGATTAAGCAGAGTAGAGTAGAGTAAAATAGATTAAGTAGAGTAAAGTAGAGTACAGCAGAGTAGAGTAGGGTAGAGTAGAGGAAAGTCAAATGGTGTAAAGTGGAGTAGAAGTGTGTACAGTAGAGGTGAAGGGGTGGAGTAAAACAGAGTAGGGAGAAGTAGAGAAGAGCATGGAGAGTACAGTACAGTATAGTACAGTACAGGACAGGAAAGGTCAGGACAGGACAGGGCAGTACAGTACAGTACAGGACAGTACAGTACAGGTCAGTACAGGACAGGTCAGTCAGTACAGGACAGGACAGGACAGTACAGGTCAGGACAGTACAGGACAGTACAGTACAGGACACTACAGTACAGGACAGTACAGGACAGTACAGTACAGGACAGGATAGTACAGGACAGGACAGTACAGGAAAGGACAGTACAGGACAGGACAGTACAGGTCAGTACAGGACAGTACAGAACAACACAGTGCAGGACAGTGCAGTAGACATGTTGTACATCAGATCAGTGGCAGGCCATGTTTTGTTAGTGTCTTCACTGTGTAAATGTGCTGCATGTCAGCTACTGTCTTGTACAGGATGTTCAGTTCATTTGTTTGTGTGATGTGATGGCAGAGTGGAGTGAGCTCTGGCTTCTGCTGACTGTCAGCATGTTACCGGCACGCTGGGAACGATCCTCCACGCCGTACCACCAAATCTGAGCCCTCATAGTGAAAATGATTAGTGTAATCTAATTCATCGCTGAGTGTCGCCTCAGCCCCATTCACAGAAACACACACACACAGCTTTCTGTGCTGTACATCCCCTTCCCAGGAAAAGACACACTGTTCAGTGGCATTCCTACAGCAATCCAATTAGGTTTGATTTCAATTCAATTACTGGACCGTTTGGGGAGTAGAGTGGATATCCATTGAATGAACTTTACTTGAGAATTCCATTAGTACTGAGAAAGTCCATAGTCTGGATGGGAATAGTTTACGAGGAGAGAACGGCCAATATTAACCCTCACTATTTCCCTTGGAATGAAGTGGAGAAGTAACCGTCTGCTGTCTGCCGCAGTGGCATTTCTAGTCAAAGAGGGAAATCATTAAGGCTCTGGCTCAACAGAAAACTGCAGAGCCTCACACAGGAAGACATCTGCTACGTGTGAGACCACAAACAGCAAACTGTCAACAACTATCTACCCCCACACCCTCCCTCACCCTGCGTGTGTGTTTGTGTGCGCACGTGCAGTTTGGCACATGTGTGTGCAACTCTGCGACTGCAAGAACAACAGATAAGCATTAACGCATCTCGGTGGCAGCGTGTGCAACCATAAATTACCTACTACCTCCTGAAGATAAGAGGCCGCTATCACTTCCACCCCGCTGCAAGAAATGTCACACTAAAAAGTTGTTAGCGTCAAAATCTTTTCTATCTCTATCTGTGTGTGTGTGTGTGTGTGTGTGTGTGGGTGTGTGTGTGTGTGTGTGTGTGTGTGTGTGAAAAGGATGATTTGTTATTGTTTTAAATGCATTTTATGCTTTTCTGTAGACCAATTTCACAGTTTTGCATGCTCAGCAGATTTGCTGTTCTGTGACTGCAGGACTTTCTGCGCTACATTAAAAATAAAATGAAATAATGAACCAACTGATCACATTGTTGCTACATTTAGTGTCACACTACATAGAAACTATAAATGATTAGAGTATAACTGTAAAATAAAATGTTACCAAAACATCTCTGTATGAGGGAAAAGTTGTTTCCAATGCATTTTCATCATATAAAGGGATATTAAAAAGTACAAAAGTGTCAAATATCATGAAATAAAGCACTATATAATATATAATATTTAATGGTCAACCCCTGACTAAATGACTTGTTTCGATGGGTCATTTTTTGCAGTGTGCAGTATGGTAATACACCTTAGAGCATAAAGGAAGTTCCCAGTCAGGAGAGCAGACAGTTTCTGTCACAGATAAGAACTGATGTAGATCTAAGACAATAGGCTGTTTATGGCACCATATCTATATCCAGCGAAGGAACGATGACTTCAGTAACTTTTTAATATCACAGATTTTTAAAAAAGAAAATATTGTTTGCGTGGCAAAGTCCAAACCTGCCTCTCTCTTTCGTGAATGTGGCACTTTCTTCCTTTTCATCTCACACTCAAACACGGACACACAAAAACCTCTATTGAGAGCTCTTATATTTGAGTTTATCCATTATCCATATCCATCAGCATCAATCACTCACTCCCCTAACTGCTCCACGTCCACACGCACACACACACACACACACACACACAAACACCAAAACTCAGATACACTTCACTGCCAGCGAATAGACTATCGGTGTGGTTTTTTACTGGCATGTCTGAGGTGGTGACACCTCTGTGCTCGGTCTATTGATTTTGTTGTCTTATCCTAATGAGCCTTGTGTCATCCATCACGGCTCCAGAGGTAGCACTCAGGCGGCTGGATGCTAGGAGGACTGAATTAAGGAGGGACAGAGACTATCACCTTGCCACTGGGTATATATCAGTGAGAGTTTCCCTGAATACCATTTTTGAAATGCATCAGCAGTAATAAAAAAAAAAGAAAGAGGGGATCTGTTTGAGATGTGTGATGTGAGGGTTTGGAATAGGATAAGTGCATTATGACATGATTTCAGGCCCCTTGGCTGGTGACTTCTGACCCCTGCAGGCTCTTGCCTTTAACACTTGCTTCCTTGTGTCATGAAAGTGCTTTTAGGTTGCGGTTGCGTGTGTGTCTGTGCTGCTATGAGCGTGTTTGTTGTGCAGTCTCAAGTGCAGGTGTTGACTACAGTGATGATGGGGATGTTAGAAGGCAGATAGCACCCATTATTTACTTACACCTTTTGGAGGACGGACTGGAGATGAAACACTTCCACACCCTGCGAGCTCATCCACTCAACCGTCACAGAGTTTGTCCCCCCTCTGCTTTATCTCCTCTCTGCGACTGACTCCAAATGGTGTTTTGATGTCGCTCCTGCATCCTCTATAGCGTTTGCCTCTGCCATTTGTGTCACCAAAGGAAAGATTCTCTCAGTTGTCAGTCTTAATGTCAGAATTTAAATTAAATGAGCATCCTCGCAGTAGTCAGGTTCTATCTTTTTCGGTGTATATGGTATTCTATGATTGATTTGGCAGCCAACAGTAAGGTTATCAAATCTTTATACAGCCTTTACGGACTATATTATACTTACATACAGCAAATGTCAATGGCCACAACACAAGGCAACCAGACAGTACACTTACAACAGGCATAAATAATGTAGTCAATAAAGTAAAAATGTACATATGATTGAATACATGCATTGATATTTGTCTGCAGCCACAAACCACCAAAGCAATAAACAATCCCCATCACCATCCCATAGGCCCTCACCAATAAAGACAGAGAGAAAAATGAACGTTGTCTTGAATCAGAAATGTGCTAAATCTATTAATAATTGAAAATGTTATTACTTAATGTTGGTTGAAATGTCCTACATCTTCTATTCTGTTCTACATTCTCTGAATTCTCATATTCATTTTTATTGTATCCTGCTGTAAGTACTGCATCCTATAAGTGTCTTCATCTTACATTGTATGTACTGTATACTTACTGCTTTTACATCCTGTCCTACATCCTACATCCTGTATGGTTATATATAGGTTCTGAATACAACTGTAAGCATGAACACCATACATTAGTTTACTTTTCACATCCTATTTCCTGCATCTAAGCTTTTCAAGCTGTTCAAGGTAATGCGATCACAACAGTCCATCCACACTCTTCACCTCTCTGCGACCTCCCCACTCCAGCGTCTCTGTCCACAGAAGTAACTGTCTGTCAGCTGCAGCTCCTGAATAGTTAACAGGACAGCAGAAATTTACTGAGCCAAAATAATTTGCATATCGGCTCCATCAAAAGAAATCGACAGTGTATTTATTGTACATTAATTGATACACCAATAAAATAAGTTCAAAACACACATACAGCGGGATAACTGCGTGATTTAAACAGCTGCCTGCTCAAATTATGCTTCACTAAACGCGACGGAAGCAGACTTCGAGCGTAAAAAAATGCGCCATTTGATAAAATAGAAGCATATCTGTGACATGAGAAAACACTTTATAGCTGAATTGGCCATGGACTCTCTTTCCCACCATTCAAGAGGGGTTGCACAAACTGTCACAGCCTTACGCTGACAGCTGTTCCGATAACTTTGTCGTGTTGCGTGCACAAGCATGAAAACACCCTGTTGCTGATTGGCCAGGGTCATGCTGTGTGGCACACTCTGGGCTACTGTGTTTGAATGCATATTTACAGAGCCAGGGTTGTCTGTGGACACCGGATTTTCTTTTCAGCTGAATTTGACAAAGAGTGTGTTGGATTAGAATCGCTGACTCTATCTTTAATCGAATCAAACATACCAAATCCTACATCTAAAGATCTCTTTCCATTCTCAATGGGTTATAACATACATCCTGCTTTCTACATATCACACAGTGTGTCTTACATGGTGAAAATTGCCCTACTTCTGTTGACAATCAGCAGATGTAGGAGGCAGTTTTTGAAGTCTTTGCTCGTCTGTTCCCACCATGACACTCTTAACAACTTGAGGCTGCAAATGTTCTCCCAAAAAAAAGAAAAGAACAAAACCTTGATGAGAAAATAATTGTGTAGGATGGTAAAGTTGGGCTCAAAGAAGACCAAAAATACCCCTTCCTGTCTTCAGGGGGCACTTTGCTGAAAATTACTGGTATAATCTTATTAAACCCAGAGTGTTGCCACTATTTGCTGGTTTTAAAGAGGATAAGCTACTTACAGAGTGGTGGGGAATGAAGTGAAACCGTGTTGTGAGAATATCTCTCAATGTCACTCACCATACATAATCAAAAACTGTTCATCCTCACGCTACGCTAGCACAACAAACACCAACACCAGCCAAACACTGCTATAGTTTACAGTGTGTATAAAAAGATAACGCACATGCTGTCCTGTCATGTGACTCGAGTTTGCGACAAAAACAGTTTGTGACTTTCACGTAACATTAGCAGGCAGAGCTTCACACGGCCTGAGGCTAACACACATACAAATGCCAACACACACATTCAAGGAACACAAACGCATGCATGCACAAACACTTGCGCGCATCCAGACACAGAGGCACACACACAGGCACCAAAGAACCCAGCAGGCTTTGGGAGCCATGCCCTGACCTTTGGTTTCCAGTCAAAGGGGTGCTGTTCACCAGTACACAACAGCACCACTGATCCCCTGTGTTCCTCTTGTAAATTTTGCTCTTTCTCCTCGGGGCTCAGAAGAGTCCTGTGTTGTTTTGTGAAAAGGAGGAGGTGGAGAAGGGAGGAGTGGAGAAGCAAGAGAACAGAGGAGTGAAGCCACAGCCTGTGTGTGACCGCTAAATCACTGTGTCTGTATGAAGGCTGGGATTGTGCATGTGTTTCTTTGTGTGTGTGTGTATGTGTGCGTGCATGTGACCCTCTACAGTACATGTGCGTATAAAAAGAGCAGAGAACAAGGGACCTTTAGTCTACGATGAAAACATAGACCAATGTTACAGGCCAAATAAGATTAACTGGTCTAATGGACACACTTATTTTCATTATTCTGCATCGTTGCTACAGCCGGGAGAGAACAGGCTTCTACTACTAGCGGCCCCGCGGCAATGACGTCCCGATAAAGGAGTCTTCACTCCATCCACTTCTAATTTCCAAGAACTCCCTCATTCATCCTCCCATTTGCCATATTAAAATGTTACCTCAACGAGATTTTCCATCTGTCTCCATTTGTATTCATTTAAAGTACGCAGAAAAGACACTTATATCGTTCAGGAAAGCGCGGTTTGCTTTGACTTGTCTATGAAATTTAATAGAATCCTTTCCCTATTACAGATAGGAATGTAGATCCATGCAATCCGGTTTAATGAGTATAAATAAATCAGTGATACTAAGGGAGGAGCCACTTACATACCCATCCTCCCCCTCTTATAATCTAGCCTTCCTCATTAACACAGGCGTAAATATGTAAATGAGATGAGACAGCATGGAAATATACAAGCCTATTACACAATTAACATGACTGCTTGATTAAGTAATATAAAGAGACCTTATAATATCGCGATGCCCGAGTGTATATATGCATGCACATTAAAACTCATTTATTGCGAGTAATTGTCTTCGCTGCAGCCTCAACCACATCCGCTTTAATCACTGTTTTTTTCTAATTCAGTTCATATTTTTTTCTTCTTTTTTTTTTTACAATTAAATACTCAATGATCTATAGCTTAACCTTGAACCAAACACAAAGCCCCAAATCCAGATGTCGTACATCCCCACAGCAGGATGAGCTATGTGAAGCAAGCTCATTGAGATTAACAACATAACCATATAACGTTACATCTAATCCCATTCTCCTCCTGATTACCTCAGAAGCAGATACCATCTAAATCTGCTCAATAATTGCAATGCAGATGATGATGAAGCGAGATGGGGAGAGAGTGACAGTGAGGGGGTATCGCCAGTTTGACATGATTACAGCACCAGCCTCCAGGGACCCATATCTTGATTTAGATTAAACCACGCTCGTCAAACAGAAAGCACCCGTCTTTAATACGGCCGTATATCAGCCGCCGCATAAAAAATCTGAGGTTCCATCAAGTCCATGAACAGTCCATGAGGGGCTTGATTAAATGAAAAGAGATGGAATGAAGGGAAAAAAATCTAAATACAGTGTTGATCAGAGAATGAACATGAAATGACACCCAGCAAATATTTTGACACTGAAAATAAACTGATAGGACAGCCAGCAATGGGAAAAGATGGACTTGAAATACTGTCCCTTTAGCTGTCATATTTACTGTGTAAATGTGGCAAGAAAAAGAGGGATGAAATCTGCAGTCGTAAATAGCTCTGTGCAACACTTATTGGATTTAGGATGTTATGTTTTTATTATCAGCTCGAAACCGTTTTAAAGGGTTGGTTCGCACAAATTACAATAAACATGATCCTGCTTGTCCTTGTAGCCACACATATTTTCCCAGGTGCTGAGATGTAATACTGTGAAGGTGTGTTTGTCTTGTGTTATTTGCATGAAATTTGATCACTGGACTGTTTATGCAGTATGTGTTTATCCACTGCAAACTGCCAATGTATCAGCTAAAGTATTTTCAATAGATACACTTCACTTCAGTTTGTGGCTAGAGTGAATTTGACTATAAGCGCCCATTTGTGTCTTTCCATTGACTTTGTATGGATTCGTACCATATCTTGCTTCACATTCTCTATAAACACACCTTAAAATTTCTTCTCTCACCCTAATATAATGTAGGGTTTGGTTTGAGGTGGTCACTGCATTGAAAAACTGCATTTAAAGACCAGGTTTAATAATATTTCTTTGTCTTTTTCTGATTTTTTTTTATCTGCTGATTAGGTGATACAGTGCAGTCTTGGTACTCATTTTGACAGTATATTAAGTTTATGTGTGTTTATGTTTTGGAACAAAGACCATGCCTCATACCTCCCTTATTTCCGCACAAGTAGTACTTAAGTCACATCTCATCCGCTCCACTCCCCTATATCTCAATTTTCACATCCCTCCCTCCCAAACCCTTTCTGACATTCTCTCTCTTTTGTTTGACCTCAGGAACCATTGAGGCTCCATCAAGGACAGGAAGAAGAGACGGCTCCCCCACACAGAGTCTCACTCCACACTGGTTCCCTCTCTGTACCCTTCACCAGATCGGTACAGCATCCCACGCCTCAACCCTCATCCATCTTCCACTAACCCTTCTACTATTGTTGTAATAAATCTTTAAACTTATATCTAAGTTGGCGTGGTCTTTGTTTGTTTTTTCTTCTTTTAGTCTGCAACCTTTTTTTCCATTTATTGCAGATTAATAAATGGTTAAAAATAACATTTCTAATCTGACTAGATTAGAGTCTTTCTGATGATATCATCCACATCAGTGTAATTCGGTGACTCCGAGTTCTCCAAAGACATCATTACTGACGTTCTGTTTGATGAGCGAGCTGCCCACAACAACTTGTACAACGTCTGATCTTTTCCAAGCATTAGATTAAACACCTGTAGTCATCACACAGCGGCAGAAATAATGGCATGTTTCATCTACAGTCTCTGATTTCAGAGCAGGGAAAGTGCGTAATTTGCACGGACGGCACTGCAGGGATAACTTAGCTAATTACTTAAGTCTCACAACACGGCAGTAGGATCAGTCAGGAAATGGTAATTGACAATCTGAAATTGAAAGCTATACTCACAGATTTCAAAATATAAATGTAAAATCATTTAGAGAATGGTGGGTGTCCTCAGGATGGGTCTTGAGCTCCATTAAAAGTTGGGTAACGTTTTTATTAGTAAAAGTCCAAACTCTGCTTGAAGAATCCAAACATTTTCCTCTTTACAGTGATACTACAAGCCACATCTTAAATTATTCGGCGGTGGCGGCTTCAGTAACACCACAAAATGTTCCATCTACAAACAACAACAACAACAACGACAAAAAGCATGTCAGTGAAAACATTTTAAACGTTTAAATGTACATTAGCTGCTGGCAAGTTAACGTATCACCATCATTCTTATAAATCACCCTATAGATGGATGAATGTTGGTACCAAATTTCAAAGTGGTGGACCCACCAAACCAAAATTACCATAACATGGCTAAAACAGCAGCATGTTTTTCCAGGAAGAGTGCCTCTGTTAGTCTGGTTCTTTAGAGGAAATATACACTGAGAAGGCCAAGAAACTGTTGACAAAAACTCACTTTTATAATAGAATGTTTTTTTTATTTGTGTGAACTGACCCTTTAATATGAATTCTCCTTCATCATAGAAACAAAGTAACGACTGTGGTTGAAGTCCAACTTGCGTTTCATGCCTGCCTTCAGCGAGAGGCCCCGTCTTTGCCACAACCAGCTCCTTCTCATCTATCAAAACGACACGATTGGGCACGGACTGATACTGACGAGGAAACCCTGAAAGAGACACCACGCTTCTGTGGAGAAAGCTGACAGAAAACACAGCAGACAGCGTGATTTTCCCTTAAGGGGGAGCCTGCGCAGGGGACCACTTCATGAAAGAAAGTGATGGATGATGATCACATGAAAATGTTCTTTCACATGCAACACATTAGCAGCGCGTCCACAGTGAAACAACTGTGGCGACTGTGAGAGGATCTTTCTGCTGACGATGGGAAAACAATGCTGTGTACTGTGTGTAAAAAGAACAAACTGCACTGTCTAAAGGGAGGAAACCGTGGGACTCTGTGTATCTCTCACAATGATAACTGGCCTGAAGATTGGGAATTAGCCTATGACATAAGGATATGTAAGAACCAGTATATGTACTGGAGGCATGAGCTTTAATAACACAACCCAGACAGTACAGATGTGTCTATTATTTGAGCTTGAGGAGTATTAAGATAGAGCTGCGCTTCTCCACCTCTCTTTCAGCATCTATCTTTCTCCTTTTTCTCTATCGTGCACTCTGTTGCTCTCTGAAGAAAAAAAACATGTTTTAGAAGGTGTCAGGCAATCAATATAGTGATGAGGGCTGTTGTTTTGAGGCCTGATATACTACATGCACACCAACACAAGAGTAATGACTACTATCCACGGGCACTGTAACAGTCATGAATTATACTTTATTGGCTGCACTTTGTCAGATATATGACTCTCCTGCCTCCCCGTATGTGTTCTGCGCCTGACAAGATTTGATACATACATGAGCACATGGGCACGCACACACACATACACACACACACACACACACACACACACACACACACACACACACACACACACACACACACACACACACACACACACACACACAGAGGTAAAAATCACTGATCACAGAACATTCTATAGACTCCCCAACCATGACCTCAGGCACTCCGTCAGCACAGAGAAAGAAAAAAAAAAGCATACAGATGAAAGCTTTGAAAATAACAGAACAAGACATTTTCAAATCAATACTTGTTTCTCTTTCTTTTTTTTCTCTTCCATCTTGAACAGTGCTTGATGACCCACGCTATTAGAGCAGACTGGGAGGCGCGACGGTGACGTGCTCAATACGCTGAGCGGCATGAACAATGCCGGGCCTGATTGTAAGAGCCTGTATGCTCTTGGGGGGGTTAATAAAGGGGATTGTTCTGTGTTGTATTTTCTCTTTACTCATTTATGTTCAGCTAGGTGGAGGTCAGACGTAGTGTCCCTGAAGCCATACAGTACTATGTACTTTTTCAGCGGGATGAAACTCAGTGGCCTTGACCAGAGAACAGAGAACACAGAAAACAGTGTGAATACACATTCTCTGCTTCACTGGCTAAATCAATCTTTAATACGTCGAGCAGCTGCCTTCTAAGAAATACCAAGAAATATAGGAACTGTGGACCATGTGACACATACATGTATGGTGGGTGTCAGCCCACATGAGTGAATGTGCCCATAGCTTGCTTATGTGCGTTATAAAATAATAAAACACTCACCACATAAATGTTAATGCCTGGTGTTTTGAAGCAGGTTCAAGGGCCTGAAACTGGACCATAACTCTCTCCATGCCAAAGAAAGTTACAGCAGCCAGGTCAACAGCATGAAAAATACACTCACACATGAACAAACACCTGGCTTGCAGAGACTGTAGATACTTCACAAGTCTTCCAAGCTCCTCGGATCGCACAAAGCACCTCAACTCAGCACAGCTTGAATATCTGACTGCTCAGAGCAGCCAGTTCATTCATTTTGCCTGTTTGGCTGAGAGAGTTGGCTAATGACATGACAGAGGAGCTCCATGCAAATAGCCAACATCTGTCACAGCGCTAGCTCCACTCCATATATTTATTTGCTGATCCTACTTAATATTTCTGCATATTACTGGCTGTTTGTTGGAGGCGGACAGTGATGCATGTTCCTGCATGACGCCGTACAAAAGAAAGCAATCTCCTGCAACCCTCACATCCACTCCTGCTGCTTCTTCTAAATGCATATTTTGTGCTGGCTTTGCAGCCCCCTGAAGGTCAGAGGAAAGTAAGGCCCCTTTATTGTGGAAATTGGAGAAACACATTTGGTGGAGTTAATGTGTGCTGCATTTATCACCGACACAATAAGAAGGGCTAGATAATATATCTCATGCAATGTGCAGGGAATACATTACATGGAGGTGTTGTGATGGCTGCATCTAGGTATTATCTGTGGGGGTTATTTAGGTTTATCTTGTATCACGGTGACATTCAGATCGTGAACATCCAAGGTGCCCGCTGACTTAGTTTAACTCATTTCACCAAGTAAACGCACATGTTTATATGCCTTCAGTATGCTAAAACTTTAATAACTCTGATGCCGCTCTCTTATCTTGAAAATAGGAGTCGGTCAGATATCAAATCCTCCTGAGACAACCTATTTGGCATTTAGCTGTCAGTAGCTCATCCCGTTATACTGCTGTCTTCTCTGACTTATTCTTCTTTTTTTCTCCAATATGTGGGGGTGGGGTCAAACGTCGACATGGATGGTTTTTTCCTGTCTCTGATCCAGTGTCAGCCTTCAGAAATGATCCCTCACCGACACAGGGCTGTCTCAGGTGCCCCCAGCGCTGACTGGCAGGCCTTGGAAGTGGAGAACTGCTTTAGTCCGACGTTCAGTCAGCCTGCCTGCTCGCTGACACATTCAGACAGATAGATCACTGAGGGCCAATGACAGCTCGTTATTGCTAGAGATGATAGAAGCTCACCATAGGGATTTGTATCAAAGCGGGAATGTTTGTGTGTGTATGTGTATATGTGTGTGTGTGTGTGTGTGCCCGTGTGCATGCATAGAGACCTTAGATGATAGGTGAACACACGGAGCACGGAGGCTGCCAGCAGTTTTCTAACCTGAACACAAGGAAAAGGGTCCTTACTTTGAGGTAGAGAGAATTTAGAAAGCACCAACATCCAACCAGCTTTTTACCCTTTGAAACATCTTTCCTTTTTCATTCAACGTGAGTTCTTGGAAAACCTAATCTTAAGATTGTGATTTGAGTTTCTATCTCTGTTTGTTTGATTATAGCTACAAAAAAATATTTTTACATATGTGGGGAAACCCCCATAATCGAATCACTTGTTCTCTTGGCTTGAGTGCTAAATGTCTGCTAACTTCTGAGGAAATCTGTTCATATCCAATAAAGGACAATCAAACGGACTAACAGGAGTGAAAACAGAACAGCACTGGTACTTGTTTGAAAGGGACAGATTACATAAATATCATGCTGTAATGAGACTTATCCGCTGCACATGTGTTCAAAGTCACATCGTTATAAATCTACTGTCTACTGTTCATTCACAAAGCTACAGGTATTTGATGAATACTGAAAGTAATAGTTTGGCATTCTGGAAAAAAATGCGTATTATTAGCTTAGCTTAAAGCTTGAAAACAGGGGGAAAACAGCTCTGTACAAAAACCAAAATTTGTAGTTTTATGGTGAGTCACATGTTGGACTATTTCTTGTCTACAGTGACTCAGCACCTTTTAAAGGTTCTGGTAGGCTAGTTGTTTCCCACTGCCTCCAGTCTTTATGTTCAGCTAAGCTAGGTTAAGCTAACTGCCTACCGATGACGGCTTCATATTTAGCATACAAACGCAGGGCTGGTATTGATCTTCTCGTCTAACTCTCAAGCAAGAAAAGTGAATTTGCCAAAAATGTTGAAACTATTACTCTAATTACTTTATGTCATTGGCTTAACAGGAGTGTTATAATTGTGTTAAACCTCTTACAGATGACATGACAGGACATATTATATCACAAACCACTTTAGTGAAATTGTGTCATCACCCTTCAGAGAGCTGTGTGGGTGCAGATGTGTTTTCATGCCTGTCTGTGCGAGGTGTGTCTGTATCCTGTTTAATTATCTCATTCACTTCTTCAAATCTCCTTCAGATCGTATGTGTGTGTGTGGGTGGGTGGGACTGTGTGTGTGGGACACATCATCGTCATCATCATCATCACCATCATCAACATGCCATAAAACAGACAATCAGGCCTTTTCATGGGATGGCCGAGGCAAAATGAAGCTTTCTTGCTCAGACAGCGAGAGCTATTGATCCCAGCTATGTAATCTGAAATTATGTCTGTGTTATTATTTCTCTTGTACTCTGTGACCCAGATAAAGCATGAAACAGCATGTGTGTGTGTGTGTGTGTGTGTGTGTGTCTTAGAGGATGATGTGCCTCTTTTTATATCTGACCTCTGTTATGCAACACAGGTTATTCAACATACTAGGTCAATGGGAGGGTTAAACCCTGGAGTGTGTGTGTGTGTGTGTGTGTGTGTGTGTGTGTGTGTGTGTGTGTGTGTGTGTGTGTGTGTGTGTGCGTGTGTGTATTACCGTTGCGCTTGTGTGATTAAAATGTATTTTTTCCTGTGTCGCCTTTTTTTTTTTTTTTTTTAAAGAGTCAGTTTCGCTTACCAGTTTAGGATCGAAAGTGGTGAACAGCAGAGGACAGTGGAGGAGTGATGAGTCATGTTCTGAATCTGTGATACATATATAACCACTATGAGGGGGGTGGGGGGGTGAGAGAGAGTCCTGCTGTTAGATTGAGTGAATGATGTGATAGTAACCAGATCCTCCATGGATTAGCCTCTTTCCCTCTATAATAACTGCTGCTGCTCTTTGTACAGCCAGACCAAAGCTCAGAGTCGGTCTGATTGAAATTGTGCCAGGGACATGCTGCAAGAACTACTTCATCATATTCAGATTGAATCTCATTTTCATAAATAAATGTCAGCTCCTATTTCACAATATTGATTTAATCTACATGCAGTTCATTAAAGCTTGAACATTTGGTTCTCCAAAAGCAGTGCTTGGTTGGTCATTTCAAGGAAAAATCAAGTGTCCCAGAGGAAGAAATGTATATTAAATTACTGGTTTGTGTGGAAAGTGATAGTGAGCATGAGGATATACCTAACCTGACATGCCAGATGTTTTTTTTTACACCAAATCCTCAAAGAAGTCATCCTTCAGAACTATTTGGAAAAGGGCAAGCACTTTCAAAAAATACTTGGTAGGTGATTGGATTAAACCACCAATCACCGTCTAACTTTTAAACTTCTAAACCACACCCGTAGTTGCCAGTAGTTCCCCGTAGAACACTGATTGGTCCAAACCACCGATGGTTCGGCCACAAGCACATAACTTGAATCCTAACAAGATGAATTCTCACCCGATCTCATAATCTCACAAATCCAGCTGCTTTGCAAGGTAAAAAATACCCCAAACCCTCTAAAACTGTCGACCAGCCCAAACTCTAAAACTCAGTTGATTAGAAAGAAAAAAGAGTGAGGGTTGCTAATTAGGGTGCCCTTTAGCCAGGTGTAACTTGCACAGGCGCGCCGATTCTTTCTTTGGAGATTCTCAGCAGGAGGTCTCCACATTGCCGGTTCATTTAACATTACCTCTGTGAAAACCAACCGCTGGAGGCTCTTTTGGCTTCAAGGTCCAGGGTTACCAGCCCAATCAGCCTGGATCAATACGACTGCTTGGGAAAGAGTATGAAGTTTGTTTTGGGCAAATTACTGAAGATTTACACCTGCCTGAGAACCACAGTGTACAGCTCTATGGAGAGCATATAAAATACTGTGCTACTGCAGAGCAGAGGTGATGCTTCAGTTTTTAGGTATTTACACATTTTCAAACCATCACATGTAATTTTTTTAATTGCTTTCACCGTCGTCAGCATCACTATGCATTTCAATAAAGAGAGATCAGTTCAAAGTGTATAAAAGTATTTATTGAGGTTTGAAACTGAGACAGGCTATGGCAATTAAAACCTATTGATGTGAAGCATCTTCATGAAGCCAATAAAGTCAGTTAGGGCATCCCCTCGAGTGTAGATGCTGCTGGTGGTGGTGGAGTGAAACCAGCGGGTGGAAGATGAAACCTCTCAGTTGGATCTCCAAAAATATCCCGAAGGTAAAAGCAGTGATGAGGGGTGGTGGGTTGAGCGGTAGTACTGTACATCTGAAAGACAGAATGACAGGAAAACAGTGATATTTCAAGTACAGCATCCCAGGACTGATTGGTCCAGGAACACAGATAGAAAGAGTACCGGTCCTATATGGTGACGTCAGAATTGTGAAAGTAGAGGATGCAAAAAAAGCAAAAATTGATGGTGATGAAGTAACAGAAATTCACTCATAAAGCTACGCAGGCAAAACATGAGAGACAAGATCTTCTTTATTGAATATTTGCCCAAGATTCTTGTACAGGATTAACAGTGCTACTAATGAAAACTGGACCTGCCGCTTGGCCCTCGAGGTCCGGTCGCCACTCGTAAACAAGAGCATTTAAAACTCCATCTGTTATTCACACTTCTATTTCACAATCATTTGAAGTCACACTAGAGTCATTACAGTCAAATAGCAGACAAAGTGTGGCTACATGAATGACTGCAAGGTGTGAATTGTTGTGCAACTGCTTTCAATGTCTGCCTCCTACTGATAATTTTCATTTAGCTGTGAAACGTTCTCAGTCAGAGCAGTTTCAATATGATATTTGACTTGTAGAACATGCTCTTTTCAGTGTTTGAAAACTGTTTAATCCTCTCTTACTATAAAGTACTAAATCTTCTTGGTTTGTCCACTTGTTGCAATCTGTTGTATTTAAAAGTCACAGTTACCCAAGAGGCCAATCTCCACCATGATTATAGGTGACTGCGGTGATGCCAGTGTCGCATGCGTAGCCACACAGCCATCACACCTGTAATCAGAGTAAAAAAAAAAGTCCTTCGTGGGTGTTGCTGCAATAATGATGCATGACTTCATTTCTGAATTTCATCACTTGAAATGTTGCGGTGCACGTGTGACTCGATTTCTCCGTATGCGAGCATGTTTTGCCTCCTTTGGGAAAATGGGACTGTCAAGCATGCAGAAATCATGGCTTTAACTATAAATACTGCTGATGTCCCATATTTCAGGTGAACAAACAACAGTCAGCTTACAGTGCTGGTTTCAGCTCTGTACTTATCAGATTAGTCAAGTTTAAGTCTCTCAGATGGGAACGGAGTCCCGTCATCCTTTCAGGGTTTGTTTTTGTGCGCAATTTCAATTGCACATGGACTATATCGCCGTATGTCTGTGAATACATGTGCATGCGCGTTCATGTCAGTCTATACTAATACTCATCAGTATTCATCTGCTGGAAATATGCATTTTTGAATGGGCAGTCGTCTGGCTGTAAAAGTAAGATAACAAGACTATTGCACCTTTTTGAAAAAGACTGAAAGGGGACAAATCTTTAAGCACTTGACCCTCTGCCCCGCTAAAGAAAATAGCTAAGTATGTAATTTAAAAGTGTGAAATGTGATTGCATGTTTTTTAGCAGTAAAACCACTTGCAAAACCATTTTGAGATTTTCCCCGTGCCTAGATAAGGAGACTTTGAAGAAGCAATTTCATGTGATGTTAGTCCAAATCCATTCCCCCGAAGCCTTTAAGCTGGGGCTGAAATCTCGCTGGTGTGAGGAGTTTGTGTCTTACTGATCGGCTAAGCCCTGTGCCTCTTTAGCTGCCACTGTTCACCGCGGCGCTCCCTTATTGGGGCACACTTTAGCCTTGTACACCTCCCCTCAAGTCAGAAGTCAAGGCGGTAAATGACAGCGAGACAGGTTGGGAGTTAACTGTGCTGCTCCGATGTGCGAGCGGAGGGCTTGTGTGATAGGTTCAGATAAGCTTTTTTAAAAGAGGGAATGGGAATACAAAAGAGAGTCTTGTAAGCAAAAGCAGAATAATAGCCTTTACCCCACTAGCTGCAAACAAATCAGAAGGCATAAAAGATGAGGAGAGTCAAAACAAAACAAAAATCCAGATGATTGAATCAGCCTCAAAAGCAGCCGCTACGTATTCCATACGGTGCAATAACATTTGTTGATCCCTCGCTCTGAATTGTGCTCAGATCTCTGCGTATCCCTCACAGGAGTTTCCTGTAGTGTTAATTACCAGCTTGTCTGCCGCCAGAGGAGCATCACGCCCGTTCAACTTTATCCGCAGCTTTCATTGTAGAGAAGCAACACAAGCTCTGCGATTCTCTCCCAACTCGCTCCTCCTTTGCCTCTCTGTCATATTTTTTTAATTATTTTTTTAAAATCTCTTATCAGTTTCCTCTTGTCTTTTTTCCTGATGACATGACACTACTTTTTTTTAAGCTGTGAAGGCAATCGGTGCGTGAGGAGCAGAGCTGCTACAAAAACAAGGATTGCAGGGCAATTGCACGAGAAACAAACATCAACAACCCACGACGTCAGTCATAGATCATCCGCAGCAACAGCAGCACATGAGCCTCCAGATTGCATTTACCTCAATTAACAACAGTTAAAAGAAGGGAAGAAAGAAGGAAGAGAGATTGCAAATGACATTACATGTTATTTGTTGTTTCTTTGCTGTCTAAGTGATGGGGGCGAAAGAGGGAGGTCAGATGGTTAAGTTAGGTTTGACAGTGTGTGTGTGTGTGTTTGTGTGTATGTGTGTGCGTATTTGTTAGTGCGTGTATATGTGTGTGTGTGTGTGTGTGTGTGTGTGATTGAGGGAGAGACAGCAGAGTCCTCTACAGACAGTAATGCCAGCACATCCGCCTCAGGGAGGAAACATAACAGTAAACCTGATGAACTCATGTTATCTAATCCCTACTGGAATACACTCTCTCTCTCTCTCTCTCTCTCTCTCTCTCTCTCTCTCTCTCTCTCTCTCTCTCTCTCTCTCTCTCTCTCTCTCTCTCTCTCTCTCTCTCTCTCTCTCTCTCTCTCTCTCTCTCTCTCTCTCTCTCTCTGTATTAGGCTCGTTTGGTCCTCCTGAACTGGGCCCTTTGCATGCTACCTTCAATAAGAACGCTTTTCATCAGTACAACACCACACTGATGAATCTTTTATTTCCATTCTGCACCCAGTGATTATGACACTCTGGCTGAGGCTAAGACTTGAGCATTAGTATCAATAATTGATGCAATCCAAAGGAACACAGTCTCCAATAAGGATGTGGTTATGAGAGCTTCCAGTCGGGTTGGAGGAATCACCCGGTGTAAGCGATTAGTCACTGGTGCATACACACTGCAGGGTGATTCTTGGTTTAAAAAAAATAAAAATTAAAAAATGCAAATAAAAAGTTGAAACCCCAGGCCATTGCCAGCTCCTTGCAGAGGTTGCTGCTGTTTTGCGGCCTTGTTTTCTTCTTTTAAAAAAGTACACAAAACACTGCCCCTGAGCTCTTGCAAGTGTGTGTGTGTTTTTTTTTGCATGTGTGTGTTTAAGGGTGCCCTCATCTTTAATTTGCGGAGTCGAAACACTGAAGTTCAGTAATTGGATGGACATATGTACCATAACTCAAGCCACATTTACCTCACCACTGCATGCCCTCAGGCAAGGTCTGAGCATAGATTAGCAAAACTGTCTGCAGAACTCTGCACTCATCTGCGGCACTGGGGCTTTTAATGTGAAATCCAATAGTTTCAGGGTCAACTGATCTCTGACAGCATGTCTGGATGTATTATTCAATGCCAGTGGAGGTTCGGCAGCAGGAGGATGGACATAGAATTACAGGCAGACAGGCCCGTACATACTGAAATAACAATCCGAGCGCATGTCCTTCAAAAATGCAGAGCTGAAGTACACAGAGAAAAACAACAACTGCTTTTTTTCTTTCTTCCGTGTGGGGGCACATTATGCAACAGATTGAAACTTGAAATCAGAGCAGAGCAGTGGCTTCAAACTAAAGCTGCACTTTAAAAAAAAAAATATATATATATCAAAGACGGTGTGTGACCCCTGCAGGGTCACGCCGGCGTTCTGCTGAACAGATCCTGTTACAGCTCACGCATAAGGTCTCAACATTTTATTTTTATTGCTGTCATGTTCAATCAGCTCCCTTGAGAATTGGGTCACCCCTCCTTCTCCTTCTCCTCCTCGTCTCTCCATTTCCATCCTTCACTCGGGGGCCTCCGTCACTTTCCACCGACACAAAGAGGTCCTCCCTGAGACGTAAACCATGCTGTTAATTAAAAGATTCCTCAATGGGCATCTGTGCAGTAATCTGTGTTCACTGCGTCCCAGTCGCACATGGATCATTTGACTAACGCACAACTACCCATGCATTAATGAATGTATAATCATCCATATACAAAACTGTTCTGGGGGAGAGAGAGAGAGATGAAAGAAAGAGTGTAGGGGGGGAAAAAGATTGATTGTTAATAGTTTTATGACTGATAAACAAAGCAATCGATCAATCTGTGTGTAGCCGTGGAGGCACTAACATGGATTCCTGGATGGTTGGGAATAATTTGTCGTCTTGCGGTGTTAACCCTTCCAACCGTGGAGGATGTGGATTAATTGTGAGATGGGTGCGAGGGATGGGCGGATTTCTCCACCATGCAGAAATGATTAACGCTGCAGTTAGTGTGCGCCACAAACATAACAGCTGCAGTAAACGTCTGAACGGATATGAATGATTTTGTCTGTGCGTGTGTGTGTGTGTGTGTGTGTGTGTGTGTGTGTGTGTGTGTGTAACATATATGCAAAACGATGTTACATGAAGATGGTGCAGAAAAGAATCAGAAATGAAGAGATGAGTAAGAACACTTCTGATTATCTTGAGAATTCACACTCATATTATCCGTATTGTTCGCAGGCAGTGAAAGTTAAAAACAATACAATAGACTCACACTTTTATACAAAGTGTAATATCTTTTCACAAATGATTATTGCACAGTGTTTGGGTAGGCCTGAAACTGTCCCAGTAGAGGCCAGATCATGCGACCATCTGCAACATCCCATCTGGGATAGTCTATCATAAATGTTGATTTGGCCAAGAACATGCACTCTCTAAACATAATGCACTCTGCCAACCAGAGCAGTTGCCAAGACGAGGGAAAACATTCGCACAGTTTTCACAGCTAATTGTAAAACATCATCATTAGGAGAAGAGCAGTATGCCAAAGTCAAATCAGCATCAGACAAAACTTTTGTTAGAAGGATACGTCTTCTTTTTCTCTCTCTTTTTTTTGACCTTGTGCTTACAAATCGATCATTTGCGTTCTCGAATGACTCAACTCAGGCGCACAAGTAAATGACCTGCGCTGTCACGTTTGTGTAAATGACTGCAGCGGTGGGAAGTGAAGTTACAGGTTGTTGTTTGGTCAGTCTGGGAGGAGCACCGGGCCTGTGGCAGATTAACAGCTGTGTTTAGGTGTTGCAGTGCAAGAAAAGGTCACAGCGTTGTGGTTCTCATTGAATTTGCGAACGCTATCATCTTGTACGTAGCTCCTTATTTACTAAAGCAGCAGCTCATTACACAGTCAGCACCTGGACTGTGCACGGACAGCCCTGCAGAAGCATGCTGCAAAAGGTGCAAAGGCAGGAGAGCACAGTGCAGTCCAGCTGTGGCATTTCTATAAAACTGCTGAGCTCAGCAAATGTAAAGATCTTTATAGAGAATTATGCAATAAATATAATTGCTTCATTTATGCGTATCGTTTTATATAGTAAAATATTCACCTCAACTGCAGTTTAACTGCGCCTGAGAGAAGAGGCAAAATGTCAAATCTGTGTGTGAAAAAGGCGCCTTAGCAAATGTGGCCATGAATTCATTCCAAATATCATAATTGAATTCATCACATTTGCCTTTATTCCATTTACACTCTTTCTTTATACGGTTGTGTTGCTACATTTTACAATGCTCCAGCTGCTATTAATTAAATGCATGCATTGGGTCCACTTTAAACCAAATACTTTAGCTTCAGGCACTATGGGCCATGAAACTAAGTGCAGGAACTAAACTAGGAAAAAGCCCCTTTTGAGTTGACCTTTCTTGCCTTTAAACAGCATCTAAAAACCATAAAGTTTAGGCAGTTTAGTTCAATAAATAACATTACTGTTGTGCATCTCTGATGTGTGGATGGATATAATTCATGGAAAGAGGTTGAAACTGCCTTATGTCTGTCTACAAAATCTCAGAAAGTGCTATCAGGGATCAGGAAGTATGACTGAGGAGCAACATTTACAAGCTGCAGCCTCCAGATGAAACACAGGTAAGACTTCTAAAGCTCCTGAGCTTCTATAATGATTCCTGGATCCTCATGCAATGAAAAAGCTTAAAATGAGCTGCTCAGGTTTTGCAATGATATGAAGAGATACTGGATGTGTCAAATGTTGCTTGTTAAACAACATTGCTTTTTTTTTTTTAATCCCTTAAATATGTTACAATGTCAACAGTATTCTGTGGTAAAATATTGTATACTCAAGTATTACTTTCAACTGCACCACACCTACAGTACTTAGGTCCACCCTTGAACTGGCACCAAAGTTTCACTCACTGAAACGAGTGAACCTTGACTTTAGAATATATTATAACATAGATAGACCATGCATTCCCAAGGTCAAGAATGAATATGATTAAACTTAGTTATTTTTCAGCATTATGTTCTGATAATTCAGCGGCACAAATGAGACTTTTTTCCCCTGATACTTACAGAGCTGCACAGCAGTCAGTGGCCTCTGATTGCTTTTAAAATGAAAACAACACAACACACATCTTCTCTATGAAAGAATGCTTACACGCCTACAGGCAAACAACGCTTCCAGCATTTCAGTCATGCATGTAACAGTGGGTGTGGCCAGGACACCTAACTGTCTGCGCCTGATCCCCACAGCAGCTGAGGCATCTATCAGGGGGCAAAGGCTGTTGACGGTGAGTCAAAGTGACAGATCACACTTTACATCAGCAGCAATCCCAAAGCACAGAGCACCAGTCCTCTACACCAACACCTTCAGTTTCACTCTGGTGTCATCACCCTGCCTCTTCCCCTCCTCGCCTCACCTAAACTCACCCTAACTCACCCTCTATCGCTTCCACTCCTCCCTCCCAACGCAGACAACACACACGAGAGGGGAGCCAAGAGGAGCAGCACTTTATAACAACAATGTTCAAATGTTCATAAATATTCAAACGCTGAGACCCCCGAGGCAATGTTCTATTGATCGCACACGATCAATGCCTTTTATTTCTTCTGTGTTTAAAAAGCAGCATTAGGTATACACACAAGGTGGAAGACTAATTAAACGGTCCAACAAAGAGATCTTGGATTAATCAGTGGCCCGACCGCAGCTTTTTGTCATTAATACTACATCTGAATTTTTTTTTTTAATCATCCTAATGACCTCAGATGACTTCACACTGTAGTAATGGGAGCCTCTGGGTGATAAGTTCACTTTCTGCCTCAGCATGTGTGTGTGTGTGTGCTGAAGTATTTGTGTATTTGTGTACCTGTAAAAATCACCTTAACAACTCTTGTCATAAAATCATTTTCATTCTTGAAACAACTTCTTTTTTGTGTGTCTCTGCTACAGCGGTGTGCTTTATTTTCCTAGTTTCAACAAATTTGGAAAAAAAAAAAAGTTGAGCTGTTTGTTATTATTATTAATATATTCATATCCAGGGTGTAGTAACACTCCTCGTCTGTCTGCACCTGTCGTTGTTGACAATGCCAATAAAAATCAGTTCCAAGCAGAGCAGTGCACTGGCAGTGACACATTTGACACAACTTCACACATCAAATCAACAGCATAAGCCTGGTAGTATCACATTTAGTCTGACTTTACGTTTCAAGTTTTGTGATGACTGATTCAGGCAAACAACAGGATTCTACACATCCTTCCACAACAAATCTACCACCTTTGCTCTAGATTCAGCTCCTGTTTTATAAAAATTATAATAAAACATTATCATAACTGAATATGATGATGAGTTGGACATTTTTGCAGTGTGCATGCAAATTTGACACTGTAGTTACTTGTGTATGGGCATTCTGTTTTCTCATAAATTACAATTATGTACGACTAAACTGCAATAAATACATTTTGAGAAAAAAACATGATACCTCCAGGATACATTATAAAAAATCTAAATAATATTGAATATCTACTCATCTTCCTTTGTTTTCATACAATACCCATTCTTTCAATACAATATCCACTCATAGCAACAAATGCATGATAAGCTTTTCATGCGGTTATGTCTATGCACTCACTGCACTTGGTTAAAGCCGCCATAATCAATATTACATAACATACAATACAAACAATACATTAACAATCACGCGACATAATCACGTGACAATGCCTGATGTGAATGGTGAAAACAATTGCGTAACTGAAGTTTTCTTCAGCTCTATGAGTCATTGCAGTGTCTTTCAGCTAATTGTTTTGTTTTTCACGGCTTAACTGTTTTGTATCAGGCTCAAAACCTGCTCTTCACTTCCTGCCCAGCGCCTAACAGAACACAGACACAGTTAGTGACTAGCTGGTGAACATAGCAGAGCTAAAGAGCCACACCCTCAGGAATGGATAGAGACAAAAAACAGAGCAAATGAGTGAGAATATTGCACTTACATTCATCAGCAGGACAGAAACATGACTCCAAATGAGTGATTATTATTGCAAAATGTGTAAATAAGCAACAGTTTGCTAACAGGTTCACCATATCAACCTAAAAGTGGATAGATAATACTGTATTTCCTAATAATAGTGGCCAGAGACTTTATTTACCTCAACTCCAGAGGGTACTAGGCTTTTATTTGAGGCAGGCCTATGTTAGAAATAGGCCTATTCATAAATGTTTCCAATTACCTGTTTGATAAGTATATTTGCTCATATTGTTATCTGGTCTACTATGGTTTGCTCTGTTAACGGGGACACAATGGGGACAATATCGGATGTTGATGTTCAAAGTGGCCAACGTGCCAAATGATGTGATAAATTATGTGTCAAATGATAATGAAGTAAACATATGCAGGGTAAAAAGCTTCAGACTGATCTGAACGCTTTATTTCCAACAGTTTTTCCATGTCAGCTCGTGTTTACTGCACCAGTCCACTAACATTATGGAATTTTCCCATTATTTTGGGTGTTAACACACCAAGCCCTGACTCCATTACATAGCACAGCAAAGTAAAATATGTTGTTTACCTCCAAATACTGTTCTAGTTCAGTGAGAAACTTCTTATAAATTCTTCTTATTTCCTTATTTAAAAGCTTTTAATTTGAAGCAGTAAAGCAGGAAATGCATCAGCGGTAACTTTGATACAGCTGCCCCATGGCAGGCTTTTGGAAAGCTGGCCAAACAAAACAGAGTAGGCTCATCAGGAGGAGGCAGTAAAGAAACAGGAATTAAAACTGCCTATTAGAGACAGAGGCTTAACTGAGGAGCTGCATAGAGGGCTAGTATAAGATTAATAAGGAGTTTTTTGAACTATGAATCATGCAAAGCTACTTGGAGTCCAAGTGTTTGTAGCTTGTTTTCATTGCCTCCAACTGTTAAAAACAAAACAGCTCATTAGGTAGAAGGTTAAGTTGACATCATGGTATTGGTTAAATATTGAATAAGTCAGTGAGATTGGATGTGTTTAATAGTTAATATTTAAAGACAATCCTTTCGTAACCTTCTCTCACCAAAGTGCTTTTGTTGCCTTAAATCTAGGCTCGGGATGCGCACCCCGGTCTCCGATGACAAACTTGTTGGACACTCACCATCCAAACCACCGATTCCCTGCAATTTTCTGTGTGGTACAAGTACATGTCCATCACTGCAAAGAATGTTTCCACTGAACATAATCCATGCTGCATGTACATAACTTAAAATGTATTTGGCAAAGCAGATTAGTAGTATATAAATGTAATTCGTAGAAGACAGGGCTGCTATGAGTGTTTTTTATTGTCGTTTATTGCATGGTGAGCACGCTCGTGGTTGTGAGAGAATGTCTTTTTAAAGTAGTCTACTGTACCACTGAGGCCACAAGCTAAATCTTACCAGCTCATATATTTCAGCCATACAGTATCTGGTCATCTACAGTGTGCAGAAACCCAGCAGGACAGTTCAGTGTGGTTTATTTACACCTGGGATGTGAATGTTTTAAGAGACTGTCATTTCAGAGATGCACACACGTAACCTAAGGTGAGGATTTTTCTGCAACCAAGCCACATATTTAGCTCTAGATTAACGTCGGAGAGTGATAGATGGGTAAACTGTCCCTGGCGTACGTCTCCGTAGCTTCCCCGCCTACCGTCTTTCCATTCATCTCACCCTCCTTCCCCTTACTCTCTATCCCTCCCCTCTCTCCGGCAGCAGTAGGGAAACTGGGGATGTGAACACACACCTCTTTGCCAAGCCTCACAGCTCCCCTGGCACCACGCTGCAACATAACACCTTCCAAACCCTCCTCCTTCCTCTCTCGCACTGCTCCCCTTTTCCTCTCGCAGCACGGCAAACCAGCATGTTTGATTTTACAGGAGCTAACTCTGCTAGAATTTGACCTTTATGGGTTTTCAAGGCCGATATTTTTGGATTTTAACTGCTGATAGTATTTTCAGTGGCTCCTTCACAATTTGTTCGGTGTAAAAACACATCAGAAACAGCATCAGACCATGAGCAAAAAGATGGAAAAAACAGAATAGTTGCTTTCATGAAGTTGGTTCATCATTTTGTTCATAATTCCTATCAGTAGATTTCTAGTTTGGATGCAGTAAGCAGCAAGCCCAGGAAATATTTGTTTAAATTCTAGCTAAAACTTTGAGAAAATCCAAAAATATACATCAAAATCTTGGTTATAATCCCTACATGCACTGGGAAACTATGAAAGTCCACAACCACGGCAAGTAACCTCGCCTGCAGTGAGTCAAAGCTGAATCAGGAAGTCAATCTATAAACTATGATGGATGTTTACAGTGGACAGTTTGTGTAATAAATTCCTTGTTCACCTTTCTTTTCTTTTCCAAATACGTTTGGCTGACCTGACCTTTGTTTAAAAGCCATCTAACTGCTTGTATTTCTTCCTCATGTGACTTCCAATATCTCAGCAATTAACCTGGTGAGTAAAAACTTATTGCAACCAACAGTAACAAAAAGAGTGCAGGAAGTATCTGTGCCCAGCCAAGACACAGTCAGGCACATAACCCCCCCTATAAATCCACATTTCTGTTTATGGTAATAGTCATTAATTCATTTTTGTTCAAATTAGATGAATGAGATTCAATATGTTAATTAGTGAGCATTAGAGGTGCTGATAGGCAGATTTTTTTTGGACAGTGCCATCTGTTTATCTGTGTTTCCAGTCTTTATGCTAAGCTAGTCTAACTGTCTCCTGGCTCTAGCCTCACACTGAGCAAACAAACGTGACTGGAATCAATCTTCTCATCTAACTCTCAGTGCAAAAGCAAATAACTGTATTTCGTAATGTGTGGAACTATTCCTTTAAGGCTCTACAAGCTGTAATGAATTCTTTGGTCAAGATGTTAAAAAATAAAGATCTGGATAGGAGCTCTAATATCAAGCATTCACTGGCTGATATGTGAAAGGCCAGTATTGGCCCCGGATATTGGTCTAACCCAAAAGTCTACACGCCCGCAACCCTGACAGGATGTGCTCTCTCACTCGTATTTTTCTCTTATTCTTTCTCTCTGTCACCCTTGCACCTCGCCAGCTGCCTCCAACACGGTAATGACAGTTTTATCAGTTTAACCACGTTTGCCATCTCCAGGACTGGGCTCCTCTCCAGTTCTGTCTGCTGTGTGCTCAGCCCTGCTCAGCTAAAACCAGACACTAACAAGAGCCCCTTGTATATCCATTATGCAGATCTACCATAGCTCCCATGACCAGCGTGCATGTGCTGTATTGTATATGTGCTGAAACCTGTCCAGGTTTTAACATATGGAACCCACCTGCCAACACCTATTTCACTGACACCTAGTCTCTTCCAACTACAACCTGACTGTTATGTGTTCTGGACTGGGGACGCTAGGTGGGGATTTAAATGAAAAAGAAAGAAAACACACACACAGTATAAATCATACAAATGAGAAGCACATTTCCCAGTAGTGCCTGATTGATTTTCAAGAGAATTCTGAGAATATAAGAGGTTTGACCATCATTGCATCATTGTGACAGAAAATTAACACTGCCTTCACACTTCTCTTGCTTTAAAGCCCACGGTAAACAGTTTGCACTGAGAGTAGGAGGTCGAATACCAAGTATAGTTCAGGTCAATAAAGCCTAAACTAATACTGTCTTATTACTCTTGAAGTCATCACTAGATCTGAACCAGCATTCACACCAGCATTCACACCGCAGTTCTAAATCTAACTCCCCTCCCACCTAAAGATAGACTCCAGCTCTTTTTATAGAGGGCTGAGCTGCAGAATTGCATATTCTATTTCAGACATCCCAGGCTCACATCATTGTTTGTTTTAGCAGGCTAACCTTCCCCATGTATTTATAGGTGTCGAGGCCAGGAGAAAGACCACAGTAGCTCCATAAATAAGCTGCCCGGGCCTCCAGCGAGCCTCCCGACCAACAAAAAGCCCAGTCATTTCACAGTCCATTACCTGGAGCTGCCTCGCAGGGAGGCTGGCCCGGCCTCAGAAGCAAGGGAGGGTCGCACGGCTTTGAGGGTGAGTTGACCCAGTGGGAGGAAGGGAGATGTTTGGATTAATAATAAATATGGTGATCTGTTTTCTGTGACCGGAGCCTATGAAAATGCGCTGGAAGTAAATGGAAAATAACAAACTCTGATGCGCCACATCTCAGCCTGCTCAGCACTGTAGCTCACATCATTTTCACTCATTTGTCATCCCTCATGTCTTTCATCCCCTTCCCTTTGCTTTCCTCCACACAAGCTGCCACTCGATCTTTTCTCTATCTGCCTCTCTTTCTCTTCCTGAACTTTTGGCCTCAGGATCCTGTTGGAACCTCACCCAGATGCCCTCTAGCTCTTAAAAATAGATGAACCAAAAACATCACACACTTGCACAGACACACAAAATCCACCCATGACGTCATACGTCAACAGTGTGTGTGTGTGCACTATGTGTGTGTCACTGCTTATCTCTGCCTCCACAGACGCTGTGCAGAAAGCCAGTCAGCAGAGGCCACAGCCAGCCCGCTCCACCGCCTCTCTGGCAGCCAGACCTCGCTGCGCTGAGGAAACTGCACCCTGCAACACAAACAACCCATCAGCCACGGCAGCGCTGCAGCTCCGACTGCTAATCCCGGTACCTCCCTGCAAGGTACAACGCTGCAACACCCACCCAGCTTTAGGAAATGGATGCCCCTCCCCACCCACCCCTGGCTTTAATATAGTTTTTCACAGTGATAAAATATTCAAAAGCATTGTTTCGCAGGGCCATTTCACAGTGGCATTTGTCCTAAATATTGCTGCGCTCATTTGCTGGGTGGCGACAGTGATGATTCCATAAAGCATATGAATGGAGAGAGTTGTCATGTGGACGTGGCTGAACACTGAAGGCTCATGATCTTAAATCAGAGGGGAGCGCTGCTGACTGGCACAGTGGAGGTTCCAGCGGAGCAACTACAACTGCTAATTTGTCTCAGAATGGCCCTTTACGATTTCAAGGGTACAATAACTGTTAGATGAAGAGATGTTTTTTATTTTCCGATTGTATCCTGGCTGCCTGCACTGTGTGTGGTGAGGTGAGATAGCAAAATGAAAGCCATATCTTTGCCTGTTCTGGTAATATCTTCAGGAATACCCGCAATTCAAATATACTAGCTTTCTGTGACTGCACAGTTAATGTCAGTGCCGGTGTAATAGAGTCATGTATGGCATAGAAGACTTATAATTGAAGTTACCCCGTAGAGGGCCATCCATCATTTGCCTGTTGGGTAATAACCTCAGTCTTTGCCCTGCATCCTATTAAAATAAATCTGTGTTCTATGCTCAAGGTTGCAATGAGACTGAAAACATTGTTTTTAAGAATCTAAAAAAACGAACTTATCATAGTGCAAAGGGGTGATTTAAGCATGGCCACCTGGAAGTAATAAAAAACATGGATTGAGGATTATAGAAAGCCTAATAATGTTAGGTTGTGTTGGACTACTTAAAATTTCAGTAATTACATTACAGCTACAAATACCAGGAATGATCCGTACCTGGACATTTAGAGGGTTAGCTTGTTTACTACACAATATGTTAGCTTGCAGTAGCCAAAAAAAGGGAGAGATGTTCCTGCTAATTCCAGAGTTGTAGTATTTACATGTTTCATGTTCTTAGCTGGCTGGCTAGCATTAGCAACTAGTCAACACTTTCAACAGTTTCATAGTTTTTTAGTGTATGAACAACATGGCTTCACTGTGAGGTCTGCGAGATGTAACTAGGGCTAAGCTAACACTGAGCTAGCTGTTGATATCAGTAAATGCCTACAAACTGGAAACTGGCAGCGTGTTAAACCATCATGTCTTATACCAACCGGTCAAGGCAGATGGCTGCCCAGTCTGGTTCTGCCTGAGGTTTCTTCCCGTTAAAGGGGAGTTTTAGCTTGACGCTGTCGCCAAATGCTTGCTCATATGGGAATGTTGGGTCTCTTTCAATTCAATTAAAGAGTATGGTCTAAACGTGCTCTATGTGTAAAGTGCCTTGAGATTACTTTTGTTATTATTTAGTGCTATATAAATAAAGATTGATTGATTGATTGATTGATTGATTGATTGGTTGGTTGGTTGGTTGATTGATATTCTGTTTTAGATTCTATTAAATACACAAGATATAACGTGAGGAATTGGAGACTTGGTTAGAAAGCACCGTCACAAAGCTGGGCCAAATGACAAATATATATGTATGAGTGTATAGTGAATGTATTATTAAGTAATTAGTTTTGCTGTTGAGTAATCAGTAAGGTCAGTAAATAATATGTAGAATGATTAACTGATTTGGATTGTTCAAGTTTCTTGTCCAATAGTGTTTAACAGTCACTGATGCTCGAGTGAGTGAATGAAAGAGTGAAATACCTGAACAATAGTGAATTTTTGGCTTACATAATCGTACACACCATGCAGAAATAAACTGAGTAAGACCCAGAAATCCTTACAGGGCCTCTGGATGGTTGTAATCTTATGTTAGACATGCTAGGTGATGTAGTAAAATGTGATGTAAAATCAACTGCTATTTCAGATCAATTATGTACTGGTACTTTAGATTAAGCCTGAGGTGGAAAGAAATGTGGAGAGCAGACTTAAACATTCATTATGGCTAGCATGGGTTTCAAAAAAGATGAAAAATAATCAATGTGGGAAGAGGGCCTACGCAGATTTTTTCATATTCTTTTGAATTTCCAAAGAAAATGAGAAGAATACTTTGGAAAGAGTGAGTGTAAGAGACTCAGACTGATCAGAAATCATGTCTGTAAGGAGCAAAGAATTCAAGCATTAAAAATCTTCTCATGGCTGTATCTTTTCTTTGTGGACGTATAGATTCGACTTCATGATGGAAAAGGCCTCGGAGTAGGCGGGGAGGTGATAGTTACAAACACATACACACATACACACACACACATATGGCTTCAGGAATGCCAATCTACCCCTCACTTTTCTTTATAGAGCGAAACAACAGTCATTAGAAGATGTAATGGATTAGCCACGGATAGAGTGAAGGGAGACAGAAAAGAGAAGGAAGAGGGGACAAACCAAGATCGAAATGATGGAGATTGGCAGATGGGTAAAATGGATTGGATAGACCGCTCTACGGATGAGAAGACAGGACGGAGAGCTGATGCCTACCGCTGCGGCGAGAGATAATGGAAACTGATTACAGAAAAAATCAACAAGGTTTCTCTCATTCCAGGAGCACTGCTTGAAAATGTGGCAGTAATATGATTGGCGAGGTCCCAGATCCTGGTTAAAAACTGATTTTCACTGAATTTGGTCCCGAGCATCAACAAGTTCTAAATATAGAAAGCAAAAAACCACACATGAGCGAGGTGAAAGAGGATAAAAAACGTGAGTCAGAGACCCGACTGACAGGAATTGCGGTTGTTTTTTAGGACTTCTTTGTACTTCCGTGCCGCCTTCTCCTCAGAATCTTGCTCTGCTGTTTACACCGTGCCTCCCTGGCTTATGTTCATCTGAGGGAGCAAAGGAGCTGCAGGAGACAAACAGGATGTCTGTGGGAGGACAAATGAGAGGGGGGTAAATCTGACGAGGAAGTTTGTGTGTGCGCCTGTGTGTGAGTGTGTGAGTGCGTGTGTGTATTAATCCCAGGAAGGACTTCCTCTGAGTCTGAGCTGCTTGGGAGTTCTGTGGGAGTTCCAGACGTTGACACGGGAAAAAGCAGAGGAAGAGAGAAAGAAGAGAAGAAAGAGGACTGTAGAGAGAGAGAGAGAGAGGTACAAGAGAGTGAGAGGGATCAAGGGCAGTAGCGCTATTGAATCCCACTTCTTAAACACACACACACAGGCAGAGGAAAACCACCCACAGTGAGAGGTTGCGATAACCTCTCTCTGGCATCGTTATGAGCTGATGATGATGATGATGATGAACATAGGCCCACCTCAGTGACACACAGCCTGAACCCACTCAGAAGCTTTGGCTCAATCAAAGCTGTACTCCAAACCTCTAACTGAACAAACACACCATCTGACCTGGACTGAACAGCGTGAGCAATTAACCCTCACTGTTTGTTTTAATCTTCTGGTGGTGCCAGGCGGGTGGGGGTCGTGGCACAACAAGCCAATTTGAGTTAGAGGATTCGAACACCAGATGTGTCGGTGTTAGATAGCGTGAAGTGTAATGATGAGGATTTAGAATTTTTTTTAAAGCTATTAGATTGAATAACATGTCATGAGAAGGCAAACAGTGGTGAAATAATCAGTTTTTTCATAATAATCTGTTTAGCAGCATTCATTATTCAACTCTATAAAAAGGCATGCTTTGTAAATTGTTCATATTTTTTAACAAATGTCTTTATAAGTAGTTAATAAATCTTTTATAAATGCTTTATAGAGCAATAATAAGCCATTAATGAGAACAACCTTTGAGAGGCCAGGTTGTAAAAACACCATTTGGCTTAAGTATTTTTCCTCCAGCATGACTTGCTTTCTCTTTAAATGATTGAAACGTTGATTAACTGTTCATTTAACATTAATAAACTCATTATTTATCACTTATAAACCCTTTATAATGTAGTATTGGAAACTTGGGCCTATGATGTACATCAATGATCTCTAATCTTGGGGTGAGGACTCCCCAGGTCCCAGTTTCCAATGTAAAGATAGAGGCAGGGGGTAAGAAAAGGGGTCGTGAGATGATCAACAAGATAAAAAGAGAAAAAATAGAAAGACTGTGCAAAGTTGTACAGTTGATTTTTCCCAACTTTTTGCCTCTTAAGAACTCTAAAAACTATACAAGACTGTACACAGCATTGCATTTTTGTAAGTTTAAAGTAGCCTTGCACCCATTTTTCATACAAGGATAATTTGACCGATCATAAACGGTAACAGCAATAGTAATCTAATGTCTTCTGTGACTCCAGAGGAAGCGTTCTCAAGTCTGGGAAAGTAACCCTGATGATGTCATCATCATGACATCCTTAATGTAGGATTTTGTTTCAGGTTTCACCCATACTAAGGACTGAAAATCAGCACATCTCAGCCTCTGCTGCTTCAATTTTAACCATGTTTTGACTTTGTTTTAATTTGTCCCTCTCAAGCCTTCCAAACTTCATGGAAGAGCAACATTAAAACACTGGAGTACACCTTAAAATGAAACAATCTGGGCAGAGAAAATCCTCACAGCTCATGAACATATGGAACCCATGATGAAAGTTTGCAAGTCGGCCCTGTTCACAAGCCAAAAAGGTTGGAAACCAGTGATGTATGTCATAAATGTCTGTCTTGAATATTTATGTAAGCCTATAATAGTAGATAATATTTAATGCAATTAAAGATTGGGAAACCTTCGGAAAGTTTAAGTAAATTCATCCTCCCCTATATCCTTGAACTAGAACCAAATCTATGTATAATTTATCCAGATGTGTCACGCTGAACAGGAAGTTTTCAGTGGTTACGTAACTGGCAGAACCCACATCTTGTCCACTAATTAGACTGGAGAAAGGTCTGGCCGGTAAAACGCTGCGTAATATATATTCCAAACTCCCTCGTGAATCCCGCCTCTCAATTTCCGTACGGCCATGTGTCAGGCAGAGCTCTGGATACCACACGCATACCCACTTCATCATACGTCTGCTTACTCATCATCATACCGCCACATCAGAGAGGGCTCATGCACAATACACTTGTCTGCCAGCCAAATGTGGAAAAAACCACAGCAAGGAGACCAAAGAGACCAGAGAGGCCAATCCCCCCCCTCTCCCCTCGCTTTTCCCCCTAACTGCCCCCACCAACCCACCCACCTCTCACTCAACCTCCTGAGTCATAAACTATCACTGCCTCAGAAGTTCGGGTTCACAAACTCACCATCTCAGTCTGTAACCCTGCTTGAAAGAGCAGCTCCTCCGCCATGAATGCATCTGACAAGGCAAAGACAATGCTAAAGAAAAACACAAATGTAACACTTATACTTGGAAGGCAAGGGAGAGGTGGGTGGGTGAGTGGGTGGGGTGGTGGTGGGGGTGGCATACGAAGGAGGAAAGCTGCGTGGTCGAGAGATGTCAACAACTATGACAAGGTTAATCAGCGCCCGCTATTTTCACTTCTAAAACGTTTCAAGGCCTGCGTGAACAAGATTTAAAAAAAAAAAAAAGAAAAAAAAAAGCAATTATCTCTTTTGAATAAAGGGTGTTCGCCTATCAAGAGTGAGCCCACTTAAACAGGGTCAAATACAATTCGCTATCACGCCACTTTCAAACAACATATCAAATTGTTGTCACTTCCATTTACGACAGTAATGTGTACCTAGTAAATTGCACTACTGCCTTTGACTGCTGACAACAGCTAATTGTAAATGTCAGAGTTATTCATGCATGTCTCACCATGGTACATGATTAAAAATCACCTATAGTTCTTTTCAAATGTGTGATAGAGAACATCTCATATAAAAGCTGTAAACATATATTTGAGTGGGAAGAATCTCTCATTAATTTGCTGGCGATGTATAAAAAGCAGACAGCAGCATGGAGACTGGTGAAGACTCCACAGTGACACAATTAAGACAAAGTTGCTCTCTTGTGTGTATCATTGTCCTCACTTAGAAGAAAGTGTTAGCGCTGCTTCTGGCAAACACACTCAATGAAATAAGATACATATTTGTGTTTTTGGATTTAGATTTTAGATGTTTTATTGTCTCTGGTCAGCCAATATCTTTACCCCCCCCACCCCCCCAGCAGCCCCTGATCAGGAGTGTGTGTGCGCACATGTGTGTGTGTCCACATGTAAAAATGATTTGTTTTCTCTCATGACCATGATTGTAGGTTGTCAGCCATGCTTTTACTAGAGCTGATGGGTAATTTCACTCTTTAACAAGGTTTAGAAGTGACGGCTAGATCGGCACACATGCGAACACACACACACACACACACACACACACACATTCTTACGCACAGATGTGAAACATATACACATGCACACACTCTCAAGCACCCAAGGGTACCGCATACACACATCCGCACACACGCTGATAGACAAACAAATCAAGTGCCATGTCTTTTAGAGTGGTCTAATCAACAAGGCCTACATGCTCTGTCACAACTCACACAAGAACATTATGGATAATTTGTGTCTATAACATTGCATGCAATTATTCCTGCATACATTCCTGTGCGCATGGCATTTAATGAGCCAAGCTAATTAAATATGGAAATTAATGAGATACAAAGGAAATAGGGAAAAGCACAGTCCTGATGCATTTGAAGGAGCTGCTAAAAGCCTTTTATTACATTAGGGACTGGGAGAGAAACGTGCCTTCCTCTAAGGAGACTATTAACAAACACAGTGATTAGCCCGAGCCGAAACACCACAAACTATTAGATATGTTATTCTCCACACTGTGCATTAACATCATCCCTAACATGAAATATTCAAAAGTAAACTGCTGTAGCGCCCCTTATGTTGCTCAGTCATGTATTCTTTCATTTGTAGCTTTTTTGATAATGACGCTTGTTGTTGCCGGGAAATTGCGTCCGTGGCTGATTCATCGCCATTAGAGCAGCGAATCAAAAGCGGTGTGAATCGCTATTGTACGCTCACCCCTTTCTCACACGCCATGCCCGTCTGCGAGCCTCGCATGAGATGATGGGAAGCCCCCCCTCCCACCCATGCTTCCCCAATCAAAGAGGCCTTTCACTGAGAGGCAAGTCATCACATCACGGTGAAAGCAGCATGTACCCCGCTAAGGAGGCATACTTGTGTGTGTGTGTGTGTGTGTGTGTGTGTGTGTGTGTGTGTGTGTGTGTGTGTGTGTGTGTGTGTGTGTGTGTGTGTGTGTGTGTGTGTGTGTGTGTGTGTGTGTGTGAGAGCAAGCGAGATTTTGCATGGGGAGAGCCCTCCAGATACACAGGGTCAGACACAGTTTACAGACGGGCCGACTCCAGCCCCAAAAAAGCACACACACGCCATGGGACACCAGCTGGGTCAGAGGGTGTATAAGCTCCAAGCAAAAACAGAGGGGAGTAGAGGGTTGTTGGTGGGAGGGGGTTACACAAGAGGGAGAGGGCTAAAGTTCATCTGAAATCACCTCAACTCCCACCCACTCCTCTGGGGACGTACCCGTCAGGCCGCCCCCAGAGGACACCCGCAGGTGACCCACGCCCACAGGTCAAAGCAAACAAAGCGTAACGCCTTCGCCCTCTCAGGTCCTCATATCCGATTAATTCCGAAAGCTTGTCCCTCTGCACAAAAACAAACTATCATCTGTTTAACCTTTGACCCCTCATCTTCCTGATGTCACCGTTGATGTCACCTCCTTTTTCTCTTTGCTCTTCTTCTCCTTAATCTTTCCTCTCGCCGTCTCACCCTGGAAAGAGGGCTGATGAAGGGAAGAGGTGAGGAGGAGGAGATTGGAGGGGTTTTAGCAGGCGGCGCAGGCCTCTCCCATAGGCCTTACCTCATCCTTCTTTCCGTTCCCATCCCTCCCACCTCTTTTTTTTCTCTGTCTCTCTTTATTTATACTGTACTTTTCCCCCCCATCTCTATCCCTATCCCTTTCTAGTTTCTGCTGCTCTTTCCCTTGCAGCTGACGTCTTGGCTGCATAGCTGATAGCAGAGATGTAGATGCACTTTAAAAAAGAGAAAAAGAATAATGCCATCATCATCCTAAAACCAAACAAAAGAACTCAATAACATACAGTAAAGTCATTTTTGTTTTCTTTCCTTGGTGACTCAAGTGGTTAATCTGAGTTCAGGTGGGTTTATCCTGAATGGCTCTACATTCCTGGATGACAGTAATAGCAGTGGTAGTAATAGTTGAGCTGCTTGGATAAGTTTAGCTGTGGTTGCACCTCTCCGAGGAGCTTCATTATCAGTCCTCAAAGGAAAGGTCAACAACAGACAAACAAAAAAAAAAAGCATCATTAGTCCCTTTTTCTTTGTGGAAGAAAAAAACATAATCATTAGTGTGTTTTTTCTCTCTCTTTCTCTCTTTCTCTCTTTCTCTCTTTCTCTCTTTCTCTCTCTCTCTTTCACTGTGCCCGCAGCTTTTCTTCTCAGCCGCCACTGTAAAAAGGTATGTTGAACATCTCTCCCTGAGTCTCTCTCACACACACACAAACACACACACACAATCCCACACAATATGCACACACTAACTGATTAAAACCATCACAAACTACTCGCATTTGCATAGATAGCAAAAACAAGTGATATGAAAGGAAAAGTTATTGCGGCTATAGCTTTCACCCTGACAAAACACAGAACGCTATATATGCTAATTAGCCATTTAATATGAATGTCTAATTAATGGAATGCAAATGAGACGCTGCCATTATTGGACCTGTTTGATATGGGGATGGACGCGGGATTGAAAATCCTTGGGAAAACAAGACATCCGATCCTGCCGCTCAACACACGCAGGAAATCAATTTGGTTAATTGTCAAATATGCAAACATGTAAATTGAAGTCATGCATTGCCATGGCCGAGGCACCTCGCCATTGTCCCTGGAGCATGAATATGAGTGGGAACACACACACACACACACACAAACACACACTCATACCCAAGCAAACACACAAGCACACACTCCTCTTATCTCATCAGCCCTTTAATGTCGTTGGTATTCAGTGCTCTGTCCTCTGACACAATGCATGCCACTAATTACCAATTCCCTTGATAAGAGCAGTGCCCATAGAATACATGATGGAAGATGAAGGCTCTGCCTGCTAGGCCGCAGCTATTGAACATTCTGGACTACACACCACTTTGAAAAATTGGCTTTCAATCAACATAGCGAGGACTGCTTAATTCTGCCACTGTTAGGAACCCCACGCCGTCTTCCCGCAACGGCCACTCTAAAACAGCTGCCACCCAGCCTCCGCAGACGGCAAATGTCAGAAGACAAATACCTGACAGTCTCCTTCATAAAGCACGAGGGCAAAACATTCTCATTCTCCCTGCGCAAGGATGTCTGGCTGCTCTGAAGTACATCACCTTGCAAAAGACCATAAAGCATTCATCAACGAAGGAAAGTCACCCGGCGTTGGCATTGTCCTCCACTCACTGTGACTAAGATGAAGATAAAATGCAGGAAGAGTAGACATCACACAAAAGATTTGTTTTCTTTCTCTTTTTTTCTCTCTCTCTCTCCCTTTTTTTTGCAGTGAAAGTTAATTGAATTTGTATGTTAATGAGGGCTGTGCATAGCTAACGAGCTCAGTGTGCGACCCATTAATACGTTGAATGATTGTTATGCCTGGGGCAAGAATCACCTATAGGAGCTCAAAACACGGAGACAAAGAGCCAATCTGAATACATTATGGATTCATGTTCATCTACATTACATACGTTACACTGATATTTGTCCCTCACTTCAGTTATCAAGACCGGAGTTAGAAGAGCTTTGTGGTGGGATGAGAGGGAGGAGGGGAAGGGCAGGGAAGGAAAGGAAAAGTTAGAAAAGAGAAGAGACAAAAAGAGAAGAGAGGAGAGGAAAAGAGAAGAGAAGAGAAGGAAAAGAGAGAGAAGAGAAGGAGAAGAGAGAGATGTGAAGAGAGGGAATGAAAGGAAAGGAAAGGAGAAGAGGGAGAGGAGAGGGAAAGGAAGGAGAGAAGAGAAAAGCAAGGAGAGGGAAGGAAAGGAGAAGAGAAACAAGAGGAGAGAGGAAAGGGAAAGAAAGGATAAGAGAAAAAAGTGAAGAGAAGAGAAGGAAGAAAAGGAAAGGAGAGAAGAAAGGAGAAGAGAGGAAAGGAAAGGAGAAGAGATAGAATTGAAGTGAAGAGAGGAGAGGAAAAGAGAACAGAGAAGTGAAGAAAAGAGTGGGGAGGAAAAAAAGGAAAGGAAAGGAGATACGAGAGAAGGAAAGGACATGAGAAGAAAAGAGAAAAGAGGAGAGGGAAGGAAAAGAAAGGAGAGAAGGAAAGAAAAGGAGAGGAGAGAAGAGGGAGGGAAAGGAAAGGAAAGATGACATGTGCACAAGAAAGCAGAGTAGTCATTCAGAAATCTGAAGAATTATTTGCCTCATTGGGTGTTTTAGCTCAATGACGACAAGTTCTCACCTTGTTGGAGATGAGGAACTGGTGTGATTCAGTCACCCCCTCTCATCACCATGACAATGTGTGAAGCAGTGAGATCTCCCGGCTATCATTACAATGAAGCAACACTTCTTTAAATAGCCGCTCTCTGCGAGTATGAAGAAAAACAAATGCTTTTCAATCAATGCGTAATCACAGCCACTTATTACCACTACTGCCTTAATGCATACCAGGAAATGTAGTAGTAGAGGTGTATCATAACTTTTCAGAGGCTGGCAAGCACAGCCTTACATAGTGGCATAATACTAGGGCTGGGTATCATTTAAAAAAAATATGATACCAGTACCAATCCAAGTACCCTTAAAGTGATGCAGATACCAATTGAGTACTTCATTTGATACCCATTACACATTCTGTGCAGTTGCTTTTATCCAGTGTAACAGGAGTGTAATGTAACCACACTTTAGGGCATTTAGTTGGCATCTTTGTTGCTGAACTGCTAAGCGCACTAACTCAGATTCACCGCAACTTCACCACCACAGACGGGTTGTAACTGCTGTTGTAGTAGACCGATCACATGTTGCATTAAATCAACGAATGCTCACATTGATTGGTTGTGAGCAAGTCCATACAGATGATTTTCTAGTTGTGGGTGCAAAAAGGATCAATTGCAGCTACTACTTGTTATCAGCTGATATCTTAAAGGTATTGACTATTGGATGAATTGTTTTGAAATTTCATACAAACAGTGACGTGGGTGATTCTTTTACTCTAGTGCAATGAGGTAGATATTTTTCATTTCCACTAAATTATCTTGACAACTGTTTGTTGGACTGCCATGAAATTAGCTATAGATATCAATGGTCCCCAGAGGATGCATCCTAAAGATTGTGGTAATCCTCTTACTTTCGATTTAGCGCTACCAGCAGATAATACGTTTCTCTTAGTCAGATATCTTAAAATCTACTGGATTGTTATCTATGGATATCGATGGTCCCCAGAGGATGTACCTCAATGACTTTGGTGATCCCCTAACTTTTCCTCTAGTACCACTATGAGCTGACATTTGTGGTTTTGAGTAAAATGTCTTGATAACAATTGGATGGATTTTAATAAAATGTAGTTTGGGCATTTATGATGTTCCCCTCAGGATGAAATATTATAACTTTGCTGATCCCTTAACCTTTTTATCTAGCACCACCATCAAGTAAAAATTACAATTTGCCCAGTACTATGACAAAATCTTTGCAGAACTCATCAGTATCAGCTGCTTTGTGTTTAGTGCTTACTTGCTAGACTAAGACATGAACATGGTAAACATTATACCTGCTAACCTTCAGCACATTAGCATTGTCATTGTGAGCCATGCTGACGTTAACATTTAGCTCAAAGCAAGTCATGTTCAAATGTTGGATTACATTTCTTCATGTTCAAAAGAAAAGTGTGTCTTTGCGCCTTTGGTCAAGGTCACTTTACTGAAGAAGGTAAACAGTGGAAGTCATTTTTCATCAGCTTTTTACTTGTTCCACCATCTGCCATCACAAAAAATACTGAAAGCTATACAATGGTTCTGTTTGAAATCAAAGAGCAGGACCTAGTACAGCTGTTTTATATGTAAAACTATCTACTTTTATGCTGGAAAGAAATGCAATGTATTTAAATATAAAAAAATATACAGCATAGAAGCCTTTATAGAGAATGCAAATTATATCTGCACAGGTCTAAATAGTTTATAGGAATAACATTAATATCTTAGAGTCATCATACATCATACTTTATGCGCTGAGTGGCATCAGAACTGAAGATACAGTTAATTTATACTTGAGTCATGTTTCAAATGTGTAAGCTATATACAGAAACATAATCTCCATCTCTCTCCATTCAAATCGACTTCTTCATCTCTCTTGTGATGACTAGATTGAGATTTGACTCCTGCTATTGGACTGTTGCGTAAGGCCGCTGCAGCAGTTGGATTGCAAAGTGAATATGAGCCTCTTCATAGTTGCTGTACAGCAGATAATAAGGCTTCCTTTCTGAATAAGTCTAGACGTCTTTGCTCCCCTGGGGTCTTATTCATATCACAGAGACATAGACAGGATAATCACCATGGGCTTTCATAATGCACACACTCAAAGCACATCAAAAGGAATGGAGTACATGGAAAGTTCAGATCAACCTGGATGTATCATTCATTCCTCTCACACTCCTCCCTCACCGTCTCAGCTGTTATATAAATTTACTGTGCATCCACCAGCTCTGCCTACCTCTCTCCCTGCTTTTGCTTTTTTCCGGCTTAATGGTTGAGTGTGTATGTATTGACACAGCTCCTCAAACCTACACAGCAGTGTGAGGGCAGCACAGTCCAGCTGGGGGTCAGTTTAATGATAAGGTTAATGAGGGTGGCTGAGACTCAGGCATGCCTCTATGGGCTATTACAGGAAGGAGAGAAGAGGAGGAGAGAAGAGAGTTGTGGAAAAGGAAAGAAAATGATAGGGGTGAGGAGAGTGAAGTAAAGATGAAGGGAGGAAAGGAAAGGGGAGTAGAGGAAATAAGAGCACAAGGGTGGAATGGAGAGTAAATGAAAAGGAAAGCAAAGAAAAGTAGGAGAGGGGAGGAAATTATGGAGGAAAGGTAAGAAATGTAAAGAAGGAAAAGGAGAGGATATGAAAGGAGACTCAAGAGAAGAAGAGGAAAGGAAAAAGGGGACAGGATATCAAATGAGAGGGAAGGGAAGGAACAGAGAAGAAGGAAAGAAAAGAATAGAGAGGAATTGAAATTAAAGGAGAGCAAAGGAATGGAAAGGACAGGAAAGGAAAAGACAGGAGAGAAAATGGTAGTGAAGAAGAAGTATGGAAAGAAAGAGATGACCAAGGAGAGGGAAAGAAAGAAAGAAGAAGAAACAAAGGTGAAATGAAAAAGGGCAAGAAGGAGGGAGAATAAGAGGAAAAGAAAAAGAGAGAAGTGGGCACACACTGGCTTAATCATACACAGTCAATAAATATTCCCACTATGCCTGCCAGCTTTGTGCTTGTGGTTCATTTTACTGGATGGACAATAGACGGAACTCAGTGAGCACATGTGTCATTTAATCATCAGTTCAGTTGCTGGTAAAGCGGCGGTCATGCTTCCAGCAAGATGCTGGTGGTCACACCCATACACTGAACAACAAGCAGACACACACACACACACACACACACACACACACACACACACACACACACACACACACACACACACACACACACATACACATACACATACACATACACATACACATACACATACACATACACACACACACACACACACACACACACACAGGTAAAAATCACTGAGCTCCTCACCATACAGAGCAATGGCCACTGCCCAGACAGCCCTGTAGGTGTAAATCCTCAACTGACAGACATATTGAGGGTGTCCGGACAGAGATTAGTCCATTTCCTCCTTTCCTGAATCAGCTTTATAATACTGCTGATGCTCATCTCTAATAGCCTAATCTGCACTAAACTCTCCTTCTATGTATGTGTGTGTGAGTCTAAACTGCCTCTCTTTTGAGATTAACCCCAAGGTGTCAGTGAGGAGCTGTGCTTTTAGCGAAAAGTACCTCAAAACAGCTTATGCGAAGGATCAGACCAATGGAATACATTCAGGGATTTTATGCTTTTCATTTATTCATTTCCGTTTACTATTTAGCTATTTAGCTGATGCACTTATCCGGTGTACCTTAAAACGGCGCACAAGTGTGGAATAAGCTTAAATTCCCTGATATCCAGAGAAGTAACACGAAACTAAGAACTGCAAAGGGCAAAAGTCATATCATGATTGCCTTGACAAAATTCCGAAATCACAAAAAAGGAGTTAGAGAAATGTTTTTTAAAATAAGAGTAAGAAAAATGTCATGCCTTGTTTTACAATATGCAAGAAAGACAATGAAAATCAGATGTTTGGTACTTCTTGTAAACATGTTTTATGGTTTAGGAATGTAGAGGAGTTAACACTGACAACACAGACATATTCAATCACAAATAGAATAAAGATTAAGGATGTCCCATTTATTCAAGTAAATGGTTAACAGGCTCTCTTGTTAGAGTGTGGCTGCCCTTTCTTGTCTAGGAGCCAAGATGACTCAAGCATGTCCATGACCCCAAGAGAGCAACAACACTTCCTCATTGACTGTCTTCTATTAATCCACTGTTGGACCTTTGATTGTATTACTAGTTTAAGACCGACTATTTCCAAATTTTAACAGTAAAATATCTATTATTGTCTTTTAAAGGTGTTGTAGTAATCTCTCAGTTTGTCCTTCACAGAGAAATGACTCCTTGTTTATCAGTAATTTACACCCACACCGATGAATAAAAGTATCATAGTGTTCCTGACCATGAATCACACAATATCTTTGTCACATGACTTTTTCCCCCTTCCTTTGCTTTCACATCATCTCTGAGACGACCCTGACTGGTTTCCACTGAAACTTGGGATTCATTTCAACACATCAATGTAGCCTTTTCCTTTCCATGCTAATGAGCCCAAAAGTACCCGATATTATTACAGGTCAAATCAAGGTAACATATTTGTTGCTGATTTGGTCAGAGGGGGATTGCATCACATAAGGGGGATGACATACATTCTGTTGCCACAATCACATATATGAGTCATTTATCTCAAGGAATTTGAAGCTTATTTGGGTGTAAAAGCTGAATAAGCTCACAGTCAGAGTTAGAGGAATTACTCAAAGATGTATATGACATCTGAGATCTCACACAAATGGTTAGATAGACGTGTTACTGTACATGTGTGATTGTCACAGTAGATTGAAATATATATATATTACGTCATCATTATGTGAAACAATTTCATCATCATCCCTGAAAAAGCTTAAAGTGCATCAAGGCAATGTTTTTACCAATAGATCTAATGAAATGGAATAATTTTTCCTTTTATTGTAAGGAAAGTTGTTTTTTGTAGGTCCAGTGCCGAAGCTTCAAACAGGGCAGCGGTTGTGACTGACAACTGGTTGCTACTGTATGAACTATGAATGATAATGCAGCGTATTTGTTTCCCCTTTTTTAACAGATGTCTGTCCCTTTACAGAATTCAACATTTGTGAGGACAACTCATTCTGTTAAGTTTGATTTCACTCGGAAAGTAGAAAGCAAAGCAAAGCAAAGTGTTTTCCTGTGACCACAGTGCATTGTACGTTAACCCTTGATACAAATCTTCACATAGAGCAGGCTAACATCGCAGTTAACATGGCATCAGAGTCGCAGAATAACATAAGCTCTTACGACCACCTCCAAACTCGATAACTGCCTGTGTGGCCATTGGAGTTGAAGTCATATTAAGGACTGACTTATTTTTTGTGTCACCACGCAGATATTGACACCAATCAAAAATTGTCAGCACCGAAAACACATGTAGTGGTCATTAATTGTCACTGAAAACAAATACAATTTTAGGATTTTTTTTTTCTTTTAGCAAAAGCACATTATAATTTAACTTTAACCCTAACCCCGGAGCAGCTGGGAAAATCTTGTCAGAAAGAGGAAGAGAATAAGGAACTCAAACACTTGTGAATGTGTCCTGGAGCAAGGCATTAAACTGCCAATTACAGCGGGTGTGCGGCTCAGTGGACAGACATTAAATGTACCAGGAAGCCGGGTGTGAATGTGTGAAACACGGCATGGCTAAAAAATGTTTTTACATGTGTGCCCAAGTGTCCCCTGTTATATAAATCTGCTTGAAAAAACTTTGATCAGACCATTTGCCATGCTACCAAATGTGTGCACAAGCCTGACTGACCAGCCTTAATGCCCAGGCGCTCTGGATTACACACACCACTAGTCTGCTGGCTCCACAGCGTCAGTCGGGGCCTATTGAGTAGAGATAATTGAGTGTGTGTATATAGACCCATATACAGTGACACTTCATATGAACAAACATAAAGGCTGATCAAACATGTGAACACAGCGATACAGAATGCTATTTGGCTGTCTGTGTGTGATCTTCTGTGTATGTGAAGGCTCCACATACCGTGAAGCTTTGTGCTTTGTACATGTTAATGGTACTTGCTGATTGAATATCCTTTGATCGTCTGCAGGGATATGAGGGTGAGGTGAAGTCGATCGACCCTCATACATCACGGTGGCACCTGTGGGTGCAGGAAGGTACATGTGAACTAGTTAGGTAGAATGTATTTTTTCATACAGTATATAAGTGTGTACATTCTAGCACAGTTGTTAAATCTGGAGAGCATATTCATTTTCCTGGGCTTCATATCAGTAGCCCCTGTCAGACCTACTTTATCACATAAGTGTGAGGGCAATTTGACAAAGTCTCATGTTTGAATGAGCACCCAAGTCACTTTTGCGTGAAAGTCACAATGGCAATCTTACTAGGTCGGACCTATTAACATTTCCATATCAAGTCGGAAGTAAATGCTGTCAGATTAACATAAAGGCGCTGGCAGCACGGGTAAAAACACATTCAGAGAGAAAGTTAGTGGATTCACTCTTCACTTTATTGAGAATGCAGAAATAAAATTAACATACCTTTACATTCTTATATACTATATACAATATATACTTTTAATATTAACCTCCTGAGACCCAAGCTTTTGTTTGGTTTGCATTTTTAATTTCTCCTAGATATTTGGGATTAGTACGACCTGATAAGTACAAAAACTAAGCTTAGTCTTTGAACAGAAAGTAGAATTTGGAAAAAATAATGTCCTTATATTGGGCCAATGGGTTTATTTTACTGTATAACACAATTAATTCACCAGAGTATTAAACTATTCATGTCTATACATTTGTACGAACGATAATAAAGTCCCAATGTCGTCAAATGAGTACTTTCTGATTAGTAGTGTTGTAGCTTGTTGCTATTGCTAAAAGTAGTCAAATTTGTGTGGCATATCAAACTACAAATTATTATTAAGCATAAATAAACAAGTTTTAACAATGAAATTTGGTAAGGTTTTGTACCTGGTCCACTTTTGTCTGGGGACCGGCTGTTGATTGACTTGGCCAAGATGCCTGTCATCTTGTTTTTCACACTGATTGATGAACTGTGCTTTTATTACCACTAGGTGGCACACAAAAATGTGTACGAACAAGAACAACAGATCAAAGTTAAGCAGAATGAAGTATAAGGTCCAGCAAACCCAAAACGTAATGTCCCCATGTGAGGATGCAGGGTCGTCGGAGGTTAACATACCTATTGACAACAAAAATAAAATAAGCTCGATAAAATAAGCACATTAAATCACAAAACACAAGTTAACCAATTTTAAGATGTTAGCTAGGTTCTTCTCATGTCAGATTAGTCAGTAATAATATTTTCCACCTTTTGTGCAAGGCAAAAGCGCTTTTAAATTAATCCCCTTCCTATATTCTCTCATTTTCACTCATGCTAACTGTGTGGACTTTATTACTTGTAGACACTGGCAGCTGGGGCAAGTATGCCAAAAAGGTTGGGGAGCAGTGTTATACCCATGAGAACATCCCCATTGGTCCATGTGGTGCAATACAATGAGACATAGGAAAAGAAGGTCAGGGTTTTAAGAAAAAAAAGAAAGATGAATTCATATATCCTTCCTGGTTTGGAACCTGTGGGAGCAGCATTGTGCTTGTACACAACTGTCAGCAACAGGATATGACAACATAAACCTGTTGTGTGAAACTGATCCCATCTCATCACGCTGCTGCTGAGCAATAAGAGCTAGATGAGTGAGCTGGATAAATATTTATGGCTCCGTGACTGGGCTGATCCTGCTCACTGGTCACCAGCTGAGGGGGTGTGTGACAATCCACAGTGGGAGGAAATGGAAGTAAAAAATAATTAGTGTTCCCAGCCAAAAAAAAGTAAAAATAAGTCTATATATGGGGAGAAGATAGATAAATCACATCTTTGGGGAGTTACTTCGCCCTAGCTTGGATCTGATAGAATCAACTTTAGCTGTTCAATAGTCTGAGAGGAGGTAATTCAGTCTGACCCAGGAATCCAGAGGACTTGGAGTGGCTTCAAAACTGTCAGAGGGACAAAGCCAGAAACATAACAACACAGCATAACAAGGCTAAACACAGGCAGAGAGATAGATGAGGAGAGATGGAGAGAGAGAAGGAGGTGATGAATGGTGTTGTTTTTCTCTGTAAGGAGGATAACTGTATCCTCCTCTGGGAGCAGCGCAGCCGGAGAGCGTTGGTGAGCACCAGTCATGTGTCTCGGAGACAGCCAATTGAAATGTTGGGACTTGGTTCATATGCGAGTTTACTGGGTCAGAGTCAGAGCAGAGGAGGAGGCAACAACCAATCGGAATGCGTAGCAGCGTCTGGAGGATTAGCCAATGAGGTTGGAGTCTGGTGTCTGGTACCAGTTGATGTCTGACAGACTGTATCTAATTACCACAGTCGAGGCTCAGCATGGGTCTGTGTGCACGTATGTGTGTGTAAGTGTGTGTAAGTGTGTGCGTGTGTGTGTGTGTGTGTGTGTGTGTGTGTGTGTGTGTGTGTGTGTGTGTGTGTGTGGGTGTAACTGAGGAGAGAGGGAGTGAAAATTAGAATTAGAAAGGAGGAAGGTGGTTTGGAGGTTTTGGCAGAAGTTGAAAACAAGGCATCAGACGTGAAAATGAAATTGTGCCAAAACACAGCGCAGATATAAATACACAAGCCCTGAATTTAGAATTAACTTATTAAATTAGCCATATTAGGTAGTGATACATCTCATTGCAATACATGCCCATTATTCAATAAACTAATTTCTTCCACAGTGTGTGAACAAAGGAAATGTGTGTAATAGCTGGATGTGTGTGTGTGTTAGTGTGTGGATATCTATATATTTCTCCATTTCCTGTATGAATGAATAGGCCCTGAAAAGACAGTGCCGTTTCCCACAGTGTAATGGTCTCTTATTGTCTCTGGCACAATGTTCCTGTCACTACGGGCAGCTTCACCCCATTCAGCCACTCTATTACTGACTGGACAAGACAGAGACTGCCAGGTGTTAATGGGACACACACATACTGTACACACCCACACACACACATACATGCATTAACGCACACACAGCAGCCCCAGAGGTGAGAGACAGACAAGGGTGACAGACAAGGGCAGCTGGTTGGTGGGTTTTTCCTGTTTTGACTGCTTCTGTCTGGGCAGGAACACACACACACACACACACACACACACACACACACACAAACACACACACGCACACACACACACACTACTCAAGTGTCGCACAATGGTGTCACGTGGAGGCTGTCATGGACTGTTTTTCCCCCTTCTGCTTACTTGCAGTTTTTGATATGTGGTTGTGTTGCTTAGCTGCGGAGGGAAATTACCACTCATTGTAATAAAAGAAGCTCATTTTCCCCAGATACTAGCTTAGAAGAATAGTTTAACATTTGGAGAAATAAACCATTTTGCTTTTTTGCAAAGATTGATACCATTGTCATAACTGTCTAAAGCTCATTAATTACGGAAATCTGTTTGTCTAAGCTGTACACTAGCCAAATTATGCTGGACCAGTTCTTGGCTGGGTGCAGTAACATCCTGGATGAAAAATAAAGACAAAAATAAAACCACAACATATCCTTTTTACACATCAGTTTTGGTATTGATTACACAAACAAGATATATCATGTTTTGGAGGTTCTGGTAGGTGTATTTTGTTACCTTCGGACAGGGCCAGGCTAGCTGTTTCCCTGTTTTTTCACTCTTCGTGCTAAGCTAAGCTAATGGTATTCTGAGCTAACAATATTCTGATGTTTAGCCTCATATTTACTGGAGTGAGTGATATCAATCTTCACGTCTAACTCTGAGCAAAAAAGTGAGTAAATATATTCCCCTGAAATCTTGAACTAGTGCTTTAAACTTTCCTTTATTAAAAGCTGAAGTGATGCGATCAGGTAGTCTTGACATTAAGTGGAAACTGTTGGAGGGACAACTGGGAGGCCTACAAACAAGAGAAGAAAAGAGGACAACGTGTGAGTGGACATTTATGTGTTTATGAGTTTGTGAATTTGTCTTCTTGCATGTGTTCTAACTTTGATCCCTGACAGTGTACACGAGTACCTCATCCTAGCGTGACAGTAGTCAATTTGTTGTGGTGACGCGTAATTAAAACAAGCCTGTCTTTTGTCTATGCTGGCCAACGTTGGCATTAACACGGCAGGGTTCAAATCCATCTGGCCAAAGACTTTTGTTTTGACTCATCTCTGTCTTCCTCTCTCTACGATACCTCCCCTTCTCCGAGCGAAAGCTTTGGACCATTACACTAAGCGGCCAAAACCATGATCGAGGATCAGTATTAGAAAGATGAAATAATAATCTTATGTTATCCAGTCAGTAGAGAGCATCAGTACTGGTAGTGCTCCAAACTCGGCAAAGGGCTGTTGTTGTTATTCTTTGATCAGACCAGCAGGAATAACAATCTATAATTCATAATGCTCAGTCTAGTCTGGGAACACTAGGCACTGCACCTTTAATTATAGATCAAACAAAACAGATTTAATATCAATCACTGAAGCATAGGCAGAAGTGAGCAAAGTAGGAGAAATGGAAGAATCTCTCGGGCTCTGCCGTCTAACCCTCTAATGAAAACAAAAAAGAAATACAGTACAGTTAATACTGTGGTGGTGGTGGTGTGCAAACAGGAACTCGGGCTTAGCTTGGACAGTGTTTCACTGAGTAGAATTTACAGGATACAGAGCTTTTGAAGGCTGACACTGATAGTTTGGGATCTGAGGCTGCCAATACTCAGTAGTTTTTAGGAATCATGCTACATTATTCAGTGTTTTTCCATGAGTGTGATTACAGGATAGGTAGAAAAACCTCAGAGGCAGAATACCTAAAACCTAAAAAATACCGTACTCCTGTTACTACTGATACTACAGTTACCTCTAAAACTGCTACTACTACTGTATACTACTATTACAACAATTACTATTACTACTACTTCTACCTTTACTACCACTACTACTAATGCTACGATTACAATTTCCCATATTACAGAATAATGACAAATAGCACTACTACAACTACTCATAGTATTACCAGTACAACTATTACCACAGATGCTACTACTGTTACTCTTACTACTACCATCACTATTTCAACTTAGTAGTTCCAGTCCTCTGCCACTATATACTACTACTACTACTGCTACTACTACAATTACAGTTACTCCCACTACTTCTGCTACTACTATAACTACTACTACTACTTTTAAGACTATTTAACTACTTTCCTTGCTACCATCGCTAGTATTGCTACTATTTCTGTAGTAGTACCTTTGCCTCTACAGCTACTATTACTAGTGGTCCTAGAAGCAAAATTACCACTACTACTATTACCACTATTGCTACTATTACCACAGCTTCCACTGCTACTATTGCAACTACTATTATCTCTAATGACTTCTACTACTACAACTGATGCAAATATTACTGCTATTATAACTAACTGCTTTTTGTTGTACTAAAAGTTTTACCTCTGTTACTAATACCACTACTAGCCTCCTCCTCCTACTACCATTATAACTACTTGTGCTGCTCCTCTACTGGTATTACTACCACCTGGGAAGCTACATGGAGACTTTGTGGAATCCTTCATAAAAAGGACTTTTAAAAGTCTTTAATAAGTAACATATATAATCTGTCATATTTTGTAATGCAGACCTTCATTTCAGCCAACAGTATGGCTCTAACTCTAAATGAAGACATCAGTAAAGAGAGAAGCAAGGCAAAATGGCTTTAGTCCACTGAGTGGGAGAAATGTGCAGCTGAAGTGTACTGATTACACTAGGCCTGTTAGGGGCTTGCAGCTGTAGAAGCAATTGAACACCAACACACGCTCACGCACACACACACACACAGAGAAAAACCCCACCGCGTTTTCAACTTCCTGCCTTTTACTGTCTATTGTTATATTTAGTGACACAGCTCTAACAGACCACTTTCAACACTAAGGGTGCAATTAGAAATGGACAGACATTTTCTCACACTCGCACAACTTTGACACACACATAGAGACCCACACACACACACACACACACAGTAGAATTCCTGCAGAGCGAAGGGGCCCTCGCCTTCGACTCGGCACAGGAATGCAAAGGAGAGAGAGAGCGAGCGAGCGATTGGGACTTTCCCCAGGATCTCAGAAAACGGAGGGAGAGAGGAAGCAGACAGTGGGAGCGACGGAGGACAGGAACAAATACAGGAGGAGGGAAAATGGATGGGTTGTCTTGTGTATGGACTCGTTTCTCTTTCCCACAGTGGAAATGACCCAGTTATTACTGCGCACTGTGTGAAGAAAAGGAGGCCGTACAGCATGAAACACAAGAAGAAGATAAAAAAACCATGAGAAATGTATCAGAGAGATTGTATGACAACTTTCCCTAAACTGTACGGTGAAAGCAGGACGAAGTTGTAGGAAGTTGTCTGGAGCTGCAGCTGTGTCTTGCTCTCCATCTTTTCCTCACCCGTCTCCCTGTGTCTCCCTGTCTGTCTTTCCGTCAAGGTTAATGGTGTGTCTCTAGAGCTTACTGCAGTTGCCACCGGTGTTCCCATTGATCCCACACACCACCACCAACGCTGCTCCCCATATGGCACCGCTGAGGGTGTGTGTGTGTGTGATAGGGATCAGTAGTCCTGATTGTGACTCAGTTTGCGGCATGTATGTGGATAAGTAAGTGTGTGTGTGGTCTTCTCGGTGAGCCAGCTGTTGGCATCCGGGGTTGCATATGTGTGTGTGTGTGTGTGTGTAATAGTAGAAGAAAACCCCCCTGACATTAGCAAACTTGCTATGTCATCTCGATCCAGGGAGGCCTCATTGTGATAAAAGAACAAGAAATCCTTTCACCCCAGTGTGTGTGCGTCCATGTGTGTGCCTTTTTAATAAGTGTATGTGCATATTTGCATCTCTGTGCATGTGTGTATCTACTGTATGTACACCACCAGGTGCTTTTGAGTGTTTGTGTGTGTGCAGGTTTGTGTCTGCTCTCAGTGAGGGTGGTCGCCACCTGTGGATTACCCTGTATAGGTCTGTTGCAGAGGGGGACTCTTATTTCTCTCCAGAACACACACTTCCTCCACTGAAAAACGACCGAACAGTGTAACTATGTTTAAATTACAGCAGGTGTAAGATGTAAGCGAAAGAAATGAAGAAGGTGAAAAGGAAAGGAAAGGTAGTCACACTGTACATACCAGAATATCTATTTTAATACTGTTTGACAACTTTAACTAATTATAAATCAACTGGTTCACAAAGGAATGTGTGGGGTTAGGTAGACTTATTATGAGAAGTGGATTCTTTGTTCCTGGTCCATTCATTTCCAATAAAGTTGATCATTCAGCGTATACTTCTTCTACCCACAACATATGCTCATTAGGGTCTTCCACTGGCAACATAAGCCTGTATCATGGGCTTTACATTGAGCTCACATCAAACACAAAAAAGTTTCACTAGTATGTGAGAGTCTTTCTTTCTCTAAATGGTGAGTACAAGTTTTGGGCAAATTACTTTTACTTTTAAATTACTGATTACATATCACTCATTTCAAAAGTAATTAGGCTACAACATTATTTATTACCCAGCACCAAGTTGCTTTACTTTCATTACTCAGATGTCAGAGTTGTCTTTAAACAACTCAAAATCCACCACACTCACACATGGCATCTTTTCTATTTAACACATGGAAAAACAGAAAATGATATTGTGGTTTAACAAGGAGGCAGGATAGAATTTGGAAGGATTTACTGATCTTCCAGCATCTTCTGAGTGTAGACTCACTGACTGCACACTACTGTAAACGTCCTGAGCTCTGCTGCACAATTCACACACCCTCCAATTCTCAACATGATTGAGTATGTACAGATGCCCTGTCAGAGCCTCATGGGAACTGTAGTTGTTTTTCACAAAATAATATTTTGTTATTTTAAAAGACTAATTTGGGGGATTTTTTTTTTTTTTTGCCTTTATTGGATAGATGACAGGAGATCCAGGCAAACAGGAAAGTGTGGGAGAGACATGTGGATGACATGGAATCTAACTGGAGACTTTGTGGGTATGTGAACTTTCATTTAAGCATGAAAGTGAAGTTTCATGCTTAAATTTACTCTTACTTTTTCTTAAAATTACAAGGTTTTCAAATTTTACCAGCCAGAGTAAAAGATACTAATTTAGCTCAGACAACAAAAATCCCAAGTGTCACATTTCAGCTTCCCATAAAGAATGATGACAGAGGCTCTCTAAATCACATTGAGCAATAAAATCTAAAGAAACAGGAAGTACACGAAAAGTAAAGTAAGGATTAGGCCTTATACTCGCTCAAGACATTGTTGGCGAGACTTCAGTAGATGGCGCACAAGCTACAAGCACTTACAAAGGTGTTATACCAACGTGTTGTTCTCCGAAACGTCAGGGGGCATATGAGCAAAATATCCTGTGAATAAGAGGTCTACGAGTGTAACCAGAAGAATGTCATATCCAAAATGTCCTGCTGAGGAAGAATTTGTTAACGCAAGAGATGATCTATCCGTCCCTTACATGCAGATACCTCTCGATGGGAATATAGCGGTATATTGTGAGGCCAATGTGTGCTATCAATAGGGAAATTCACTTAAGACACTTTGCACACCTAATTACAAGAATTCAAAGTTGCACAACTTTCATGCTGGCCTTCATGCTTCACGCGAAAGATGGAATGATGTAATTTTTGGCCCTCGCCATTATACTATGTCAACTATTAACCTAGCTTTAAGGCTTGTTTCTATACGGCATGTCTGCATCGTGTTTCAGCTGTGATGTGGCTGCTGGAGAGACTATAGACAATGCTTGTGATCCCACCAGACGCGCCACAGTGAGTTTCAGAAGCAGTTCCCCTCTCAACTAAAGATACTCACCTAGTCTATTTTCGAAGAAGGCCACCTCAAGCTACATAGAGCAGATAGAACCAGACAGGAAGTCAGACACAGGAACTGCATAGAGCATTCTGGTTAATAGTTCAAATAAAACACCTTGTAAGTTCTGATCCTATATCACATCACAACATCAACATTACATCATAAAAGGTGGCATTAAGCCAGAAGTCAACCGGCCAGAGGATATTTGTCACTATGGACGATGAGAGGTACATCTTAGAAATGGAAAATCACAAGATTTTATATGACACCACTGCTGCTGGTGCCTGGCTTCCTCTCCAGGTAGAGGGGAGGCTCTCTTCTGTCTGATACTGTCAGAGCAAAACGCTCCTGGTGGGTTGTGACACTGTGAAGAGGACAGAATAAAACCGCATTGCAGACGTGCCCAGTGGAATGAAGGTGTCAGGCTTTCTATAGAGTTGGGCCAAGAAAACTGCAGATCATTGCGATCATTATCATTGTCCTTGAGCATGCTTTTGGCTGTTGCAAAAATGATTTTCATGATAAAAATTGCCCAGACCATGTCAGACATTACTTGCTGTGGGGAGATTTAGTGCTTTTAAGAGGGGCTAATGCACCTGTATGAAATTGCATCAGTAACACAGCTGTTTTGTGAATCTGCTGACATTGAAACTGATACATTAAAGTCACAAAATATCACAGGAGAATATCAAACCAAAAATATCAGCCTTGGCCTTCAAAAACTAATATCAGTCTAACCCCAGTTGGCGTGTTAGAGAGAAAAAGAGGGAGGCTGCAAACCACATCTTAGTCTGCCAAAAATCACATTTCCCCTCTACAGTATAGCTGGTTTACATTAACTCTCACACATGCATGATGAGGCCCGAGTCCACCCACTTCACATTTCATTACCAAGGAAAGCTGAAACTGTTACACCAGCCTTTCCAATACATCAGAAATCTCTAATGTGATTCACCAAAACTTAAGATGAAAAAGAACTGTAAAAAAGTGGTGGTTAAGCAGTGGGGAAAAGGTATAGGGGAGTGAACGGCTATAAATTCACCCCATGGGATTAGGAGCTATGGAAACCGGAGAATCTGGGGTCAAACATGGTGGCTACATGCGTGATCTATTGCCCAGAGCAGCACAATACCCAATGGCAATGGAATAGACACATATCATATGTCCCTACTACGGTCTTAAAGAAAGTGGTTCTTTAGACTGGTATGACAGCAGAAACCTTTTCAGGAGCTTCTGTAGGAAGAAAAAAGCATTGTACATTTTCTGTAGTGACATACTGGGAATGGTTGACATTTTAGCAGTGTGAATGTGTTAGGAAATTGATTAATTCCCCTTTGAACCAGGCTATAAGAGGAATCTCAAGCCTTTTAGTACTCTGAGTAAGCCTTGCAGATAATGTATTTAGTTATGTTCAAGAGATTATATTCACTATATGGCCAAATGTATGTAGCCTATTACTTAGTAACACATTACAGTAATGTTGAGATTCAAGTTTCAAAATCTGTCAATACATTACACTTACAAATCCCAGTATGTTATCTCCATTACTTGGACAGTTTGGGGGTCGTCTTGTAAAGGTTTGATGGAGGTAATACAGGACTGGGGGTGGTGGGAGGTGATTCCTGGTAATTCTAGGAGGTGCTGTATTTATATGTTGCGTGTTCTTAGCTGTTCTTGGTAAGGTAAGGCTCAGGAATCAGCAGGTTTTGCCCTGAGTCAGAGGTGTGAACCCTGCAGCTTCACTGTGAGGACTGCAAACCTGCAGCAGAGTTCTTCCTCACCAAACTGGGAAAACAATTTCTTCACAGGGTTTGTTGACTGTGGGCACTGTCATGTTGAAACAGGAAAGAGAGCCTTCGCCAACTGTTGCCACACATCTGGAAGCACACTATTGACTAAACTATCATTATAAGCTGTAGCATGTAACCTAATTGGAACTAACAATGAAAAACAGCCTCGGACTAATAGTCCACTTTTAGTCTTTAGTGTCCACACACTTTGTAATCTTGTATGTAACCTTCACGTGACATACTATATTGGCAACAGCTTTATCAGAAACACTGCTGCCAAAACAGTGAGCAAGATATAATATTTCAAAAACATATATCAGTTAATATTGTAATGCTATATTTCAATATGTATTAGATGATAGAGTCTCTCTTTCCTGCTCTCTCCCTCACCACATGGATCAGTTTAAACACACCCTGGTTTGGCCCACTTTCAGAATGTCACAGGACATTTATCTTTATTCCCTTCTTCCTCTCCATACCTTATAGAGGAATGGCTTTTACAGATGTGCTCTCTATACACTCATGTACCTCTCTCTCGCTCTCTCCCCCCCCCCTCTCTCTCTTGCACTTTACTTACATGGTTTTGTGCCTTGTGCCTCGCTCTGTGCCTGTGTACACTTATAGAGCCTTCCATCTGGAAAATATATCCTTCCATCCGACTTATAGAAGCATAGGAACTTAGGTCTTTTCTTTCCACCTCTTTTCATCTCCTTGTCTTCTCTTATTCTCCTAATCAGAGTTAGATGGGAAGGTAAAGGAGCCCAAACCCAGTATTACCCACATTTGTATTCAGAGCAATGTACCCAGCTTTGATAACAGGTATGAGATGAAGATGAAGTATGTAGTACTTATCATGTACTGTGAAATTGATGCAATGTGTAATAGGATATAATCTTTTAAGGGAAGTCAAAGCATGAATTAATAATTTTCTGAAAGAGTAAAAGGTATATTTAATAAGCTATTTTAATGTGGTTAATAAAGCGAAGAAAAATATAGTAGTCATTTATTGAAAGATGGGACTAGAGCTTAAAAATTTGGAAAATACAATAACCTTATAAATAAAGAACTATTTTTGCTTCAGTCTCTGCCAACGAGCATAGTGAGTCAACCTGCAGCCACATCATGAAAGCTTTTTGTTGAAAACACCTCTGGCTCACACAAAGTGGTGTGTTTCACTCCAGCAGAAGCTGCAACAACACTTTGTGGAAAGTAAGAGTACCTGATATAGAAATATAGGTTTCATCAAAAGAAAACATTGAGAGAGATGAACAAGAGAGAACATGCTGTTTGAGTGGCATACACAATGATCTCTAATAAGACCTTCGCAAAAAGCACTATTGCTTCTCGAACAAAAAAATAATACTGTGGGACACAGTGCAATAGATTCACTATGATATAACATTCTAAAAATAGAAGCTCTGTTGATTGAAACCTTTTGTAGAGTTCATTTAAGTTCAATTTTGTCCATAATCTTTTATTCCTCCAATTAAATGTAAGTTGTTATCCAATTAAATGCACTAATAGGGCAGGTGTAACTCATTTCTCTTCATGGCATAATCACATAACTCAGTCGTTAATTCAACTAAAGTTTTACATATTATAACACAAAATACATGTTATTTTTCACAGTATATTTAGCTTATTAAAAGTGAAATATTACCTGGTTAGCTAACAGTTCCCAATTGGTTATCATTTCAGTGTTTTTCAGAGTTTCAGTTTGTAGTAGCAGGTTTAACACTGCATCACTTTATCAATGTCATTACTTCACCTCACTATTATAAGTTACATAACAGCAACGGTAATTAGGTGCATCACTTGTTACATCGCTGTGGAGTTATATAACCTTTGTAACTCAGCCAAACTGTTGCTATTTACCGTGTGTTGAAATGGAAAACAAAACATTAAGCTAACATTTAAGCGTTAGTTTAGCCCTGGTGAACAGCCACAGCCCTGTCCTCATATTTAAAGCTGCGGGGGTTCGTCCAACTCTGAATAAAACCAGGTGATTCAGGTAAATGTAGGCATTACAGCTGCTTTTTATTAGCAAGCCAGCTGGGAAGCCACATGCACATTTAGCTTTGGAGTTATCCAGTCTCCTGTGCCAAGCTAAAGTTTTCTGTAGCATTTTCTCTGCTGAATGCATGGAGATTAAATAATAAACAAACCCTAAATTGTCGTATTAGTAATCAGAGTTGGGAAAGTTACTTTGGAAATGTAACAGGTTACAGATTACTAGTTGCCTTATTTAAAATGTAATAAGTAATGTAGCTTATTACATTTGATTACCCTTTGATGACTTCTATAATTTCTTATAAAGAAAGATTTATCTCTCATTTGAAAATGTATTCATTAGTTCATGTAGATTTTGGAATATAAAGATATTTGATGATGGGCTTCATTGTTACTGTGACACCATTTAAGCCCATGTGTGCTCAAAATAAGCCCACTTCATGATTTATTTACAAAATATAAAAATAATTAAAAACAGCAATATATGTATTCAGTAACATGTTAAATATTAAAGAATGAGGCAGAAACCCTCCTGAGTAAAATGTTAAAGGTCAGACTTCAGATGTAACCCCTTGTAGCCTTTGTAATCATCAACATTTTCATGCGTAACTGTAATGTATTACAGTTACATGTATTTTGTAATTAAATTACATAACACTTTTACATGTAATGAGTTACTCCCCAACACTGTTAGTAATTGTAATGCAGTTATACCAGATTTTAAATTATAATCCCCTGAACGACTTGTTACTGAAAGAAGTGCAACATTATTGGAACATGTAAGTAAGTAACTGTGAAGTGTAAAAATCAGTTCACTGATGCAACAGCAGTGAAAAATAGTCACAGCGAGAGCAGTAACCTACAGGCAGGAGCTAGACACATCTCAGACAGTTCAACAAGGATCTAATGACAGCTTCTATGACCACTGAAATGCTTGTTAAAAGGGGTGAAATGTTTTTATATGCTTCATAATGATCTGTCTGTAGGTCACACTTGACTTCATCGACTTTATCACTGCTCCTACCAATCCTGGATGCCCTTGCTTTTGCTACCAGACTGTTTCCTTAAAAAATAAATAAATAAATACACACACGCACACACAAAATACAAAACTCTGAAGAGCCTCTGTGTCAAGTCTCATAAGTTTGCCAATATTCAACCTTGATCAGCGTCTAGACGAGCCGTGACACACAAACAAAACCAGAGTGCATCTCCTGACTGCACTGTATTAGATGTAATGACCCCGCCTGCCTCTAGTCCACTTATATAAGGAAAGATTACACAAGCAAAACACTGCAAGGAGCAGATGAATATAGCTCAGTGAATCTCTGTGTATATTTGATCAAGCGTGTGAGCTACAGTATATGTGAGCGGAGCAGTGGGGTGTGTTTTAAAAGAAAGGATGTGTATGTCAGAGAGAGGTGGAGGCAGACAGACAGAGATGGAGGGGACGGAGGGAGGGGGTTGAAAACATTCTCAGTGGTTTGGGAGAAAGGAAGAAATGTATCATCTCAGAGCGGCTTGTATAAACTGTTTGGGCTGTTTAAAATTTACATTTTATACAACTGCTTTGGCAGTATTGTTACTGATGAAAGTCACAGCAGTCAAGTAAATGCATTGAATTAGTGTGAGAACAAAAAGGGGAGTCGGAGGTACAGGAGACAGGGACAGGGAGGAGGGGGGGGGGTGTCGGGGGGAGTGGGGGTGTCAGGGGGAGTGGAGGTGTGGGTTTGACTTAAACAGCAGAAGGACTGCTTGAGCTGCTTCCACACTTCAAGGGCTTTAGTGACAGGGAAGCTGCTCTATTCAGCACCGTCAGCAGTTTTGCTCTCATGTGTGTGTGTGGTACATGTGTGCCTATCCACAGGGAATGACAACTCCCCGTGTTGTTGTTCCATAAAGCAAGGACACTTTGCTACAAAGGCGCAAAGGACATGTACACACATACTATATGGGCACATACTATTCAGTACACTTAGCGGTTTTATCTACTGAGCTGATACTGGCCTTTCATTAAAATTAAACTATCAGCTGCTCATTTCACTCCTCTTTGACATGATGAAATGTATATAATTTAATATTTGATGTATAATTACTCAACACTTCTCTAGCTGTCAGTGGAAAGCCCTTATATGTAATTAATTCTCATGTGACATTCTGACTGGATTTTTAAACAAGTATGCATGAATATGTATTACTGAAATATTGAAAATCAGTTATTCATTACACATTACTGATTGAAAAATAGATTATATTACTAATTACTCATCTAAAAAAAGTTATTAGTTACATAAGTCATACTTATCTAACTAATAAGCAGAGAGCCAATGAATAGAAGTACCAACCAATAACTGAACAATCAATAGCTAACGTTTGCTTATCTTAAGTGGTTGACAGTAAGCACACCAGAGTCCTGTCTGTCCTTCAAGAGAAGGCTTACTAATCAAATACAGGCAAACATACTGGTGGTGACTAGTTGGCAACTAAGAAGACACAAATTGTAGATGAGATGGCTTTTAAATGATCACATTTCTACTCTTTTGGAGAAGGTTAATCAACTCCCCAAACCTCCTAACTCTACTACAAGCTAATGTGTCCCGTAGCCGTCTTTCCACTGAGCGCACAGTGAAGAAATTATATTTAGTCTCATCAAAAGTAACAAGTGTAATGTATTGACTGAATTTTAAAAGGTAATCCTTTACACTACTCATCATTACTGAAAAAAGTAACAACACTGCACCTACTAGTAGCCAGGATACTTTTTTTTTTTTTTTTTTAAGTAAAAACTGTAGTCTTCAGTCCATTCATTGTATTTGAATGAAATACCCAACTTTAAATAAAGTAAAAATCTGGTGGCTTCAATCCAGAACACCAGCATTAGTTTAACCTTAATCCATTTTGTACAGTACAAGAAAGCGACAAATGCCCACCAGGAGAAAACCCCCCACATTGTGTAGCGTTGTCAGACCCACACTGACTGTTACTAAACGATAGCGAAGGAACCATAAAAGAACACTTTGTATCATTCAAGGGGCCATGATGAGAGGAGAAAAATGAACGTCAAAACACACACTTAGTCGGAGTGAATCCGCAGTATGGTGGCACTGTGGCACCCAGCAGTAAAGTGCAGCCATCCCTGGCTGGCACATAGGACACCCATTCACTCTGTGACAGGGTGTCACACCACATGATTTATGACGGGTAATTATGGTTATGGAGGTGACATCATATCCTACTTGCTGGCTCCCCCATGTATCCATGCTGTGTGTGTGTGTGTATGTGTGTCTGTGCATGTGTGTGTGTGTGTGTGTTCACATGTGTGTTCGTGACTAATTAGTTATGCTGTCTGGATCCAGCAGTGACTGTCTTTGTTTTTTCTACAGAACGGAAGACAAGGCATGTCACAACAACATATCTCACAGTTCCTCCAGACGTGCAGCAATGTGCACGCATTCATGCACGCACACTCAAATGCACAGGCACACATATGGACCCACGAAAGAGTGTCTTTACCTAGTTTTCTCACTCAAATTTGAACAATTTACTCAATCCAAGAACAGATTTGACTTTTTTTTCACCTCAGGGAGGGGTGAAGACATGCCAAAAGCAGCAACAGAATGGAGACGATCACTCACATTTCCTGACAGAGCTAACCGTCAGTTTACCACGGTCTGAAATTGGCGGCAGTGAGAAGCATACAATTAGAAATCATTACTCTGCACCTAACTGATGCTGACAGGCATAAGCACGACAAATGAGAAAATGGAAAGATTATAACACAATTTTTCTCTCCTGTACACATCTGCTAATTCACTTGCCAGCTCTAAATAAATGCATTCATTTAAAAATGATTTGACAAACCATGCCTACCTTCTGGATTACAGACACGGAGGCTGCTACTGCTACCACCGCTGCAGAAGAGAAAAAAAACTTGATGTATTTAAAGGAGGCTTTGAACTGTGTGTTAAATCCATCATCAACTCGGAAGGTATTTCTTAACACATATTTTTCATTTTCTCCTAACGTAAGACAGAGTGCACTTTGACACTGTGTAAGGAGCTTGGAGGCCAACAAACTCTGCTCAGGTCACTCACTGCAGTTAATGTGCAGAGGTCACTATGGGACACATGAGAGTGTCCTTAATAAGGCAATTCAGAGCAAACTAAATAATGCAAATAAAAAGAAAAGAAAAAAGATTAGACCTACTGCCAGTGAGTCGCTATAATGAGTAGCATTACTTTTTTTTCCCTGTTGAGTGGACTCATTTTGGTACTCACTCAAAAGCATAGCCATAGCCACAGGGGCCTCATTTGGGAATGGGCTTCAAAAGTCCATATTTGAACTTTAAACTGCTATTACGGCAGTGGCAGAGAATCAAAGCAGACCTATTCCTCTTTAAAGTCACCGCAGATCAGGATTTAGATACCACTTCTTTTTTTTTAAACTCCTTTGCTCTTTGACCCTGCAAATATTTTAACAAAAGTGACCTTTTGCAGCCTTTCACCCTTGGCTCAAGCAAGAATGAAAACTCTGTGGCCCTCACTGCTTTCTTTCAGCCAGGGTCAGTTAAACAAACACTGGCCTGAATTTAAATTCACAGGGTCATAAAGAAATAGTATTCATATAGCACTGCTGGGCTGATATCCAACAATCTTTTTTTTCTCCAATTCTGTATTATGATTGGTTAAAAAATGAAATATTACAACTAGAAAGATAAACCAAAAGAGTCAGTCTACTGTACCTGATCCTGGTCCAGTCCATCTCCAAGGGCTCCTGATATGAGGACAGCAGTTGGTGCGGTTGGCTTTCTATTCATGTAGTCCGTTGCTTTTGCGCTTAGATGCCTCACAGAAATATTTTGCTGTTTTCCCTCCTCTGCTGCCTGAGCATCAGACTGTGTCTCCTGTTCTGTTCAGGCTGCGTAATGTTGTGGACGACACAAAAACTGAACAATTATTGGTCCGTATCAGACCTTTCGGAAGCGGTGCTCTTAAAGCATCACAAGACAAGAGCAGACTGTCAGAGAAAACACATAATTAGATATACTTTAGGGTAAATATGGTAATAGTAGATTCATCATCTGTATGTTATCTCTGTGTTTTGTATTATGTTGTATTAAAATAAATAATCTACGCTTTTCAGTGGTTCTGTGTTGCATTTGAAGTCTTTTTTCTGAGATAGAAGTGGACAGTTTCTCACCACAGGAGAAATAATAATAACTTTCAGAGCTAAACACTGAAACCTGCAGGAAGCGTGAAGGACCGACTTTTGAAAGTAACTGCCTGCTCATCATCTCTTGCAGATGAAAAGCTCAATAGTGAACTCAGCTGAATCTGTCATGTTTTGATAGTCCACCATCATCCCTCAAATAGCATGAGAACATCTCCTAAAGCCCACCAGAGGATTTATTTCCAGAAAGCCCGCAGGTAGGTTTAGAGCTTCACTACCAATTCTTAGGTTTGGTAATCAAAAGCATCTTCACATCTTCTATTCCAGTCCAGTTCGGCGCTAAGCCTCGCTGTATTGCTGCTCAGTAGGCAGCCGGCAGAAGGACGGGACAAGAGAAATTGTCATCAAGTCTCCTATTGCTGTGTTTCTTGAAGACTTTCATCTGAGAGACAGCACTGATCCACTGAGAGCAAAAGCAACCACAACACCTGAGCAGTTTGTTCAGGTGTTAGTCTGTTTGCCTCCGTCTGGTATTGACAGCCTTCCAACCACCTCAGGCCCCCATGGAGCTGTAATCCTACTGCTGGAGCTATTTAGCATATCCTATTTATTAGTAGTCTGCTTTCACACCTTCCTGCCTTCCGCTTAATTGCTATCTATATCGGAGTTTATCTCTCGGGGTGTAACTCACAGTCTGTCATGCACTAACATGAATTGACTGACAACAGTGACTGCACCTCTGCACAATAACAATGCGAAAGTAATCAAATACGTTTTTGAATCTACATTTTTCCTTCTTTAAAAAAAAAAAATGCCTCTTCACATTAGCTCTTGAGCTCACTCTTTGCCTATCCCTGCTAAATCACATGCTCTACAGTGAAAATGTAGCCTCCTATTTCTTAAACTGAGGAAAAACATTTAAAAAGAGTTCACAGACATGCTGGTTGACTCCAAACCACAAATGTCAATCTCACATTGCTTCTAAGTAATTGAGATACATCATCTGGGAACCATGACTGTAACCCAGGTTTCCTGCTGGCTGTATATGTATCACATTCTGGCTCTGACGTGGTTTTGTTTCATCCTCCACCTAACGTCATACCCCACCAAGAGCGTCTCAGAAGTGGAGCGTTTTGCGGTCTGAATGGCTTCCTTGTAAATTCATTTGCGCTGCTACTATAGTAATTACAGCGGCAAACTAGCGCCTTTAACGACTGTGGTAGAAGCGCAACTTAACTGCCCAATTTTTGTTGGCTTGCTTAGATTTTGTGGATTTGGTCATTTTCCTTGATTTGTGTGCTTCTGTGGTTAAGTAGGCAACGTAGTTAAATGGTTTATTTGTCTATTTTAAATGTGATTATTGTTAACATCTGATTGGGAGTCTGGAGGGGTGTTTTATTTTGAAAACTGACCGAATGCCCTATGCAGTTTCTTAGTCTGACTTCTTGCCCAGTTCAGTGTGCTCTGTGTGACTTTGACTGGGTGCATATATTTGGCAGAGTGGAGAGCTGGGCACGTCTGATGGGACTGGAAGCATTGACTACAGTGGCCACAATCAGCTGTGGTGGCTCTGTCGTAGCCGGAACGTGACGCAGCCACACCAGGTGGGATCAAGCCATAATAAGTGTTGAGATACAGGATAAGTGAAAACATTGTCTCGCTGCTGGAATACAGGAAAGGTCAGCCCTACAGCCAAAGTCTTAAAATCTGTTGGATTATCGGAACAATCCTGTCACAAAGCCGTAAACGTGCCTGTTTTTTTCGTAGCTTGAGTAAAGGTGACATATTGGAGATACATGGTTTTTACAGGAGAGTGATACACTGCTTGTCTGAGCGAGGTAACAGTCAAGGTCAGCTCTGATACACCTGCTGCTTCTTTTCATCTGCAGGCAAAAAGATTTACCAGATTGAGAAGGACATGATCCCTCACTGGCTTCCCACCCACAACACTACCAATCACTTTCACTTTCAATGGAGCGCACAGACAAGATTACTGCTGCTGGGGGTTGAACACACAAGCTATTTTCTTTATAATTTAACTGAGTCCAACTGTTTTCCACCTGTGTGTGTGTATTTGTCTGTATTGTGTGACCCACGCTTTTAAACTGAAATCAAATTGAACTGAACCCACCCAAACAAGTCAACCTATTTCTCTTCTATTACATTATTCCTTTTGTTGTCCTCCATGTTTGGCACCGGCTCAGTCAAGCTGAGCGCTGAAATTATGACAACTGTCCAAGGAGATGATGTAATTTAGGTTGTGTCACAGCAACAATGACGCACTCCAATTCGAGCACTTAAATCCAGGCTGCATGTAGGTCGCCGTCTGACCTACTCGGGATGCATTTCAAGTCCATATGATCTAGATCAGAACTGACAAAGTGTCACGTCTGCGTCCCTGGGAGTGATAGAATGCAAATACATACATGATTCAGCCGCTTTTAGTATCAGCGCCGCCTTACAGAACACTGTTTTCATGGCGTTCTCATTTCAACAAACCTGACTGTACCATACACCACACAAGCCTTAAGAAATTATGATCCGAGCCTCGCTGTTCTCGGAACTTGTCTCTTATCTTTTCAAGCGTACTACAGCACAACACCTACCAGTATGACTCAGAATCCCTCTGTCATGCTAAACTGTTTGAGCACAGCGCTTAACAATGAGTTCTTGATGCGCGGTACACAGTGTGCCCTGATGTCTGAATGCACACTGAGACTGCAAGTCTGGATGTAGGTGGAGTGATGAATGTCTTTTTGTGCATCTCATAATGTTCATTTGCTGATATTGTGAAGACTTGCTGCTGCTATTTTCCACTCGCGGCTTCTCTTATCCTTGCTCCCGTGTCACCGACTCCAACTGCCCTGAACTTTAATGGACTTGGCAAACAAAGCTGATGCAATAAATCAACATCACGTCAATCATCAAGCATCTGGTGCCTAAAGCAGGGGGTAAAGGGACGGATTTATTTTAACTAGCTCCGTCGCTGAGTGACACGCTGATGTATGAGGTGTGATGATGTGAGCATTTGGGAGCTGTATTGTATAATTTTCATGTGTTGTGTGTGTGTGTTATGAAAAGCAGCCCAACCTTTTTTTAAGAGCCACGGTCATGTGTTTAGAAACGTTGAGCCACGATTTGTCCATTTGTGTCAATGTGTCACTTCACAGTTTATCTACTGATGGAAGTTTAATGTGGGAGGGGTGAGGTAGGGTGGGGAGGGGGGCTACCATGTTTATCCTGCAAGGAGCCCTGGGGGCAAACATGTCCTATGCCCCCCAATCCCCCCCCCCCCCCTTTACACTGCCACACACCATTTAACCCTCCACTAACTGTCCACTATTGGATTGTACAGTAATGTGCATATGTCCACTCAAATCCTAGCCCAGCCCATAACATGATGAAGATGAGGTAAACAAACTGTAATCATTGTTCCATGCGCGCGCACATAAACACACATGCACGCGCACACATCCAAACAGCCGCTGTCCAGCCCTTACTGTGCTGAAACACAGCAGTCAGCACCATTAACTGTATTTAATTGTGACAAAACTTTTAACACTTTTCTGTTGCCTGGCACAAGTTAGTTACCTTTATAATCCGGAATCAGTAGCTTATCAGACATCCTCAGATCCAAAGTCCCACAAACTACCTTTACAGCACCTTTCTTTTATATCTACAGCAATAAAAAAAAATGCAATCCTTCCTTTGAGAGAGAGTGAGAGAGAGAAAATAAAATATTTCTTTACCAGGCTCGAAGCCAAAAAAGCTTATCTTTAAGATGACAGAGCCATGCCTATAAAAAGAAAAAAAACCTTTATGGGAGGAACAATAAAAAACATGCAAGAACGTGGCTTTAAAATAAAAAATATATGATAGGATGTTATTAATAATAGCGAGGTGATTACAGCCTACCTGCCTCCTCCAACTCTGCAGCTTCCACTTTTCCACCCGAACATTACGCATGAACATCCCGGCGTGAGTTCAACTCCTTCTCCTTTGTCTCCAGCTCATAACGCTGCTGTGCTGACACATGACTCGGGATAAAAGTTTTAGTCTCACTCCTCAAACTCTTTATCTCTACTCCTCTGTCGGAAGAATTATTAGTCACTCTCTTTCTTTTTTTTTTCTTATTTATTATTGTCTTTTATTCGGCTCATCCAAGCTGCAAATAAGCGACGCGAGCGCAACTGGCTGGAATCAATGAAACAAAGTTGGGCTGAATGCCATGACAGTGGTGTTTGTATATTTCTTTGTCTGTTCATGCTTATGAATTTGTGTCCCGCCTTCAACTTCAGCGGCAGCGTGCCAGGAATCAGTCTAAAGCCCCTGTAGTGTTCCTGTAGGGACCGTGAGTGCATCTGTGCCGTTCACACTGTGTTTATATGGACTTAATGATATTTTTTATCTGCTCTACTATCAGTATAATAGTCTGTATTATTCCTATAACGTTACCATTGGGACTTGTGTGAGCTCAGAATGGAGCAGTGATCTTTTCTCACTTCATGGTAGTATATGTATCATATAAGGTATCATAGTGATATTCCTGGGGATATTGATGGGACCCTGTAAGGATAGATTAAACCTACTGCTCTTACTGGAAATATCTACTGTAGCCTAATTATGACAAATAATTTAAATAGTCCCATCATATGAACTTTGTGGCTGCTAAAAACAATCAGGTTGTAGTGGGAGAAGTATACATATCTTTTAAAAGTAAAATCAGAGAAAGGTGCACAACTCACCACACATCAGCCATATTTTGCTTGTCAACTAAAAAAACCCTGCTGATAACTACAACACTATTAGCATTCCACATAAACATATGTTAGTGAAGAATAAAGCATCATTTCATCAGAGAGCTCTCTTTAAAGTGTAGAAAAGGTGACAGAATTGAAATATTGTTTATGTTGTTTCATTTGAGGCGCAAACCCTTTAAAGCTACATAAACCTAATTAATTAATGAGCTTGCCTTTTTAAAATGCTCTTCATGTAATTTATGAAATCTGTAGATATGCCTTAAGTCTAAATTAGCTCTGTGGAGATGGATTTCCTATAGCAGCTTTACTTCATACTCTACCTGCATAACATCACCACAACCAAGTTGGTTTAAAGATCAAACTTACATATTGAAATCACATTCAATCGCCTAATTTCTAGTAATAGACAATATTCTTAAGAAGGGACCATCTTCCTGTTTCAAAATTAAGTCCTGTTTCAAAATGGTTTCAAAAGGTACACAACTGTTACCAAGTGCAATATTCCAGTATCAGTAAATTGAAATACTCACTTTAAATACAAGTGCCTCCTGCTCTACTTGAGTGAATATACTATATACTGCTGCTTCTAGAAGAGGTGCAATAGGAATACATGGGAATACAGTGTCAGAAAGAATAATAAAATGTCTTTTGGGGAATAAAAACACACTAGATGTTTGATTTTTAGACAGAACAGTTAATATGATATCACCTGAAACTATATGATAGCTGCTATAGAGTGTTATTATAGAGTCTAGAGTGACTAAATTCTCCTAATGATGTTGGGAAGAAGTCAAAAAGACAAATATACTTTTACAAATGTACTTCTGTTGTGAATCACACTCATATAACCTACATTTTAAGCGGACGTGTCGACTCGATTCCTCTCCCACTCACACAGGTTAACAAACAGGAAACAAATACGCTGTTGAGTCAACCACGAAGGTCAAGTGCACTGTGTCACTCTGGGCCTCTTCTGCTATTCTTTGCTGTACATTCACCCGTGGTTACACCCGTGCACGCGCCTATATGTTGGTCAGGGTGCGGACGTGTGCGGATAAGGCACCTGCATCTTTTATCTTTTTATCTCCCTACATCCATCAGGCCAAGGGAATTTTCTAAAAATATAAAATAAAATAAAATAGGCACACCTCAAACACTATTCACTATTCCCTGTGTGATGTCAAGCTTATTGCAGACATCGGGGGGCCAACGTCTCGTCTTTGGGATGGTGTGTGTAATGACCATGCCTTATCTTTCTCATTACCCAGCCAGAGATGTCAGAGTAAAACTGGGAGACAACCCTGCTCTCCTGACAGAGAGGGAGAGAGAGAGAGAGAGAGAGAGAAAGAGAGAGAGATGGAAATAATTACCAATGTCTCTTGTGGAATAGGGCGTAAATTGATACACACTAAATACTGTACCTTAGGGGTCCCTTGCTCTCTCTCTCTCTCTCTCTTTTTCTCGTCAGATGTACTAGACAAATGAATGCATCCAGGAGGAATTAATTGGATTTGGGAGCAGTCTCCTGCACGATCCACCAGGACAGACAAACACCCCCCCCCGTACACCCACCCACCCACCCACCCATGCACCCTCTCCTCCCGCCCTCCCTCCCTTTGGCACACACACAGACAGACAGACACACACCTCCTCCTCCTTTATTCCAGTCATGCCTTGCAGAAATGTCTGACGCCCCCTCCACCACCACCACACCCCGATGGATCAGTCTGTGTCCCTTATCCCTCTTATACACACACACACACACACACACACACACACACACACACACACACACACACACACACACACACACACACACACACACACCACACACACACACACACACACACACACACACACACATATATTCAGAGTGGCACGCTGCTCCCCAGAGGATTGCAGCTCTCTCTCTCTCTCTCCCTCTCTCTCTCTCTTGGATACAGTGTTTCCATGGCAGCCACGTTTTCTGCACGTGTAGAATCAGACGGAGTAAGACAGGGCGAAAGAGACCACTCCTATCGATTCAGCGGCTGGCTATTGATTCACAGTCTGCTCCGGCTGCACGCACACCTACAGCAAACATGCATACATTACATATTCACGTGCATGCATGCACAGACTGTAAATATGCTATTGGAGCTTTTTTGAATAAGCCAGGGAATGTGATAATGAATGCCCACTGCATATTTTTCACTTTTGTAAAGAGGGGGGGGTGTGTGTGACTACTCCAATTATCTCTTCAAGAGGTACACAAAACCGTCTCACCGTACCAATTCTAATCTCCTGAAATGTTCTGATAATGAAAAAGAGAAAAAACAAGAGAGAGAAAACACTTTGTACTTTTCAGTTCCAGCTGATTTTATTTCCTTCTTGGAAGAAAAGAAAAACAAATTTTAAAAAACAACAATCTGTACAGAGGTCTGAGAGGCAGTGATTGACCCAAACATTGGCTGGTTTTTGAGCAATAAACATCAAATGATATTGGCATGATTGGACAAAACATGATCATACACAGCATATTGCACAAATGAAAAAAGAAAAGAAAAAAAAGACAATAGAAAAGATGTCTTGAAGGTAAAAAAAAAAAAAAAAGAAAAGAAAAGAAAGAAGAAGAAGAAACTCCTGGACCACAATCATCTTCAACATAAGGATGTCCAAAGATGGCTGTCCTAGTGCCTGTCGTTGATCATCATCATACATAAAACACACAATCTTTGCTTATAGTACAGTCAGTTTACATAAATATCTTCATGTTATTATTCTTTTAAAAATCTTAAACACAACAGCTATAGCTACATATACCTGAATCTGAAATACAAATGCTATTTGCCATGCCATAATATAGGAAAACAATTAGCCTGCTATACTTAGCCAACAGGTACAGAAAGGTTAAATACTATTTTTGATGCAATTTGCGCAATAACAGATGAAGCACTTCATACATCTCCCTCCCTCCAAAGTCTAGGCAAAGTGGAATGAGTGTGAAATTCCATCCAGTGGTTCAAATAAAACTTATCTTGATAAAAAGCACACAGAGGTATTAGCTCTATCCAAAACAGTGACTCTCTGGGATCTTTCACTCATATACTTTTTTTTTTTTTTTTTTTTAGGTCTATGTGTACTGGAGCAACACAGTCACCACTCAGACTGGGAGCCTCAGTGGTGCTTTGTTTACTTGGCTGGTGAAACTGGAGTCACTGTGCCATTAAGAAGCATGTGGGTAAATACTGTAAACACTGTGTGAGGTCAGATTGTGCCAAACAAACCCCCCATCTGCACGTCTAAACACCAATGTAGATCCAAACAACAATGTTGTAGGCTACCCACTCGCTGGAAACCCCCTTTCTATAGATTTTGTACAAAAATACAAGTAAAAAATCATGACACACTCAAATCTCCTTAAAAGTGAGAGAAGTCAGACATTTTAAATAAGATACACTTCTAGCCCTTCCGCGCTGGATACAGACAGGTGTATGTGCACAAACACAAACGAGACCTGTACGAGAACAATACTTCTATGTATAAAAAAGTTTGGCCGGTATAAATACATCAATATAAAAAAACGTCATCTGACACAGAGGAACTACAAAGTTGAAGCACTAGGCAGAAAGGATGCGCGTCGGGGAACATTGGTCCTGAATTGTGCACTGAGTGTTTAAAAAGGTTCAGAAAAAAAAGGTTTTCTGAAGTTTTGAGTCAGTCTTTGTTCGAAGTCCTGCCGTTGAAAGAGAAGCTGGTGATCGTGAATTGTGTCCTATGGTCACAGAAAAATTGCGTAATTACGCAGCAATGAACATTTTACGCATTTAACAACAACAAAATCCTCATTATCCCGGAGGGCATGCGTGTTTGATATTGAAACTATTTGGAGTTTGGAAAAAAACTACACCTGAATAGCAACTTGATGGTCAATGTGAATTGGCTATATCATAAACAAAACCCAACATGACGAGCTCTTCACTAAGTGTCTCTTTCCCCCGACCCAAAATAACATTAAGATTTCAAAGTTCAGTCTCAGTCCTCATCCTCTGCGGATTGGTTTGAACATTGGAGCTTGAAGTCTGTGTGTTTCACTGCTCTCTGCTTACATTCACTCCTCCTCTCTGTCCAAATGCAAACTAAGCATTTCCCCCCGTTTGCGCGTTCTCGTCCAGCGCACCGAGCGCTGTCCAAGTCTGTGAGCGGCGCGTACCTGGGCTTCAACGTGCACACAGGCCACCTTTTCTTTCCTGGTTTCACTCTCCCTTATTTAGTGAAAGAATGGCGGAAATATTCTGGTCTGGACGCACACGCCTGTCCTGTTGGGGGGGTCGAATAGTTGAAAAACGTGGGGGGACATCGCGGTTCCTCTCCACTCTTGGTTTATTTCAGTAGGTGAACACCAGATTGGAGATGGTGGACTCCAGCCAGTCTCCTGAGATCATCTCGCTGACCTCTGGGGTGCAGTAGTCGGGAAAGTCGAAGTGAGATCCCGCCCCGCACTCCCCGAAACTCCAGTCCAAGTCCCGGTCCAGCTCTGCGTCAGAGAAGCCCATGCCACCCAGAGACATGCTCTCAAACCCGGGGCTCGGGTTCGGGTCGACCCTCTCATCTTCAAACTCTTCGTCTGATGATGAAGATGACACTGATGATGAAGAGTGAGAGGCTGATGGCGTTGGAGAGGATGCGCGAGCGTACCTGAGGCGCGCGGTGTGTGATGACTCGCTGGCCGCCGGGCTCTGCTCCTCGTACAGACTGAGAGGGTCGCTGGACTCTGCAGAGCTGCTCAGTGTAGGACTGGCCGGGACTCCTACAGAAGGAGGCCCGCTCTCCAGACTGCCGAACATGTGGCCGCGCCTCGCCTCCCCGGAGCGCTTCTCCGGGATCTGTCTGGCCCCAGACACTGACCTGGATTTGAAGAGCGCCTGGTGGTCACCGGGAGACGCATAGTCCTGCCCCGGAGCGCTCGCCTTCACGGTGCCCTGCTTGTGCGTCCTGCTCACTCCTTTAGACGCGGGGCTTCTTTTAACACCGACTTTGTTGCTGCGTTCCCCGCTCTTCTCCCCGCGCTCTGTCTGCTTACTCGCCCCACTTCCAGACTTGACCTTCTTCCTGGGCCGGTACTTGTAGTCTGGGTAGTCGGCCATGTGTTTGAGTCTGAGCCGCTCCGCCTCTCTGATGAACGGGATCTTGTCTGTGTCTTTCAGCAGCTTCCAGCGCTTCCCAAGCCGCTTGGAGATCTCTGCGTTGTGCATGTCCGGTGACTGCTCCATAATCTTCCTCCTCTCTATCTGTGACCACACCATGAACGCGTTCATGGGTCTCTTGATGTGTCCCGTCGGAGTTTTGCACCACGCCAAGTCGTTTCTCCCCCCGGAGGAAGGGGACTCGGGGGTCGGAGACGCATCCATCTCCAAGTCCATTTCTCCCGTGTCCGTGGAGTCCCCGCCGGGGGAGTGAGCGTGGGCGCTCTCTGTCTGGCTCATATGCTGCACCATCCTTCCCCTCCGAGTGTCTGGAAACACTCTGCTTCAGTGCAGTGCTTTCACAAAGTTCAAGTGCTCACCGCCTTCACAGGAAATTATTCCTCACTTCTTATTTCAGGCGCTGATGGATACAGAGCTAAAAAAATCAAAATAAAAAAGTTCCTCCAAAGTCTCTTCTCTGTCTCTTTTCAGTTCAGCCCGTTTTGGAGAGGCTTAGTCTCAACTTTTTTTCTTTATCTTTTTTTTTACCAAATAGATCCCAACACTATTTAACAGCAACTTTCAACTGCCTGTGCGGCTGAAAACTCGTCCTGCAAGGCTCAAAACTCGCCGCTGTGGGCAAAAGCAGTGCAAGTCCCTTATGTGAACCTGGCTGTCTGCAGCGCAGCTTGTCTGTGCGGTTGAGGAACCATGTGGTTGAATGGAGCAGCTGCGCTTTCTCATAGTCTCCCTGTTTCCTGAGCGCTCTGTAATATTACTGTAAACACAACAACGAGAACCTCGCCGTTTTATACCCTCATCGCGAGATATAAAAACCAATCGGCGTCTGTCTCCATCCTGATTTTTCAGTCAAACCACTCCCACCTCGCTTGCCATTGGCTGAATAAAAAAAACGGGTAATAATAATAATAATGTGCAATGAGGATCGGTGTGTCTGACCTCATTCCTGTCAGACTCCACTGGAAGAAAGACGAACTTGCAATGTGTGTGTGTGTGTGTGTGTGTGTGTGTGTGTGTGTGTATATGGTTGTGTGTGTGTATATATGGTTGTGTGTGTTTAAAGGAACACAGTGTCCTTTCCCCCTGCTGCAAGGGGAAGCTTGCAAGGATATACTTAGAACTACATTAGTTTCATGTGGATGAGTGTGGACTAAATTTAGATGATGTGTAATCGAGGGGGGCAAGGAAATGCTGAGAAAACACAAAAAAACAAAAAAAACAGCCACAACATGTTGTGTTAGTCAGACTGAAGTGTGGCGAGCGGGGATGTAGCAGAGGGTACACCCACCCAAACACAGCTCACCCAACCTGTTATTTACAAATCATTACAACACCGGCTTACATCATTACATCACAGCAAAGCAGAATAAACTGTGAAGTGATGATAGTCTTTATTTGCGTTGTACATCACTGCGTTTCTGGTTTAACCGTAAACCAGCAACCTGAAAACCCAATAATTATGAATGTTATCAAAGTGGGTAGAATTACAACACGTGTACATCAGGGCCACACATGCTGCTGAGTGTGAGAGAGAGAGAGAGAGAGAGGGAGGGAGAGAGGGACAGAGAGAGAGAGAGAGAGAGAGAAAAAAAGTCACTCTCTCTCTCTCTCTCTGCTTCCTGCTCTGCAAATGCACAGATTCCTCATCCCCTCACAAGCCCCATTATGTTAACATGTCCGTGTCATGTAGGATCACATTACAGCCTGCGTCGCTAGATGTCAGGCTAGAGCCAAAGGGAACTGACGGGGGGGGGGGGGGGGGAGTGTATACATTGCGTATGTATGTGCATGTCTGTTAAGATTTATCTCCATCCTAATCATTAAATCATGCAGGTGATGTCATCAGCTTTTTGTACCGAAGCCTCCTCTTGATCCAGCACTGACACACCAAGTGTTTTTTTTTTTTACACCTTCATAACCTCACAGCCTGGTGATAAATAAAAACTAGACAAACCGTCCTTCAGTTAATCATCACCAAAAGGGAAATCTGCCACCATTAAAAGCTAAATTTAAATTTAAAAAAAAAAAAATCTTATGTGTATTTATTTTTTCCTGATTAGAGATCTGTGATCTAACATAACATCAGTTATGCAGTTATGATGTGTATTATTAATTCATGGCAAGATTTATCTCAGGCTAAAAAAGTCATAAACTCTTTAAAATTTCACAACCTCAACCCCTTTACCCCCCTCGGTGCTTACATAAATCAAACACATAAATAATAATGAGCTCCTTCATCAGTCTATATCTTTAGCTGCCCCAATTACAAGCATGCACCTGCCACTGGATTAGTTTGCTATCTCTTTCTCAGTCTTTAACACACATACACACACAAGCACACACACACACACACACACACACACACACACACACACACACACACACACACACACACACACACACACACACACACACACAAACACACAATAGACGCCATGCATGGAGGTTTGTTTAAACAGGTGTAGCAGGTATACCTGTAATCTTATCTGATGTGTGAGCAGCAGCTGTCAGGTAGCTTTCCACTCTGTCACTGGCAGATGTACGGGCTCTGGCAGCGCCGGGATGCCGAGTCCCATCGCGTTGGCCTATCGCTCCGTCATCTTCAGAGCTGCTGGAGCCATGTGTTTACCCCAAATACACCGGCACTTTGTCTCAGCTCTGTTGACGCCTAAGGGATAGTGTCATGATGAGAGAGTGCTGTGGGAGAATGGGGCTCTCTTTACAGCGACTTCTTCAAAAGTGTGTGCTGTGCAAACTGGAGTTTAAGACTGTTGTGGTTGTTTTGGTTTTTTTTGTTTTCAAGGCTGATGTGCTGATGTTGATATTTCTGGGTTAAAGCTATTCAGTATATATAAGTTGGACTGTTTATGACTAAAAATGTCAAAAGAAGTTTCAAATGATTCTTTGTTTTGGCCGGCGCTGTTATTATCAGTGTGAAAATCCCTGTGAAGCAGTGTGTGACATTACAAGCCTGCATTAAAAGCTCATTCAGAGGTGGAGAGTAAGTACCTTTACTCAAATAAGGTACTTAAGCGCAATTTTTAGCTGCTTTATTTCAGTATTTCCGTTTTCTGCAGATTAATACTTCTACTCTATTACATTTCAAAAGGGAAACACATTTCCTTCACTTAATTTTTTCACTGTGACTCCTTACAAAGACTCAGTGCTGGGGCTTCTGTCACATTTCTATGAATTTCATAGCAGTTCCAGCTTCTCACATGGTTTCATTTAAACAATAGTTTGAGGCCACATTATCCAATATTTCACAAAAATTGGAGAAAGTGGAAAAAATAACACATTTGTATAGCATAACATGTTTTTCTTCTTTCCTTCTGTATGAATCATATCATGACCTCTCAGATTTAGCATGTGAGCTTTTGTAGGGGGCCCGATCCCTATGTTGGAAACCTCTGAAACTACCCATCTGTATGTAAAGTTGAAGTTAAACTAGCTCCACCGCAACTAGCTATAAGAGTAAAATTCTTAAACAATGATGCATCAGTATTAACATCTATAATAGTATCATGTGTGATAATATATCAGTTTTAAGTACATTTAGCTGATAATTCTTCTGTACTTTATATTCAAATTTTGTGAATTTCACTTGTAATGATGTATTTTTAGATGTTTGTACTGCCACCTTTACTAAATAAGACTTTAATCCTTAATCTTTCTCTGTATTAATAGCATTATTTTAATAACATCTAATCCAGTTGTAGTGAGGTAGAAAGCTCTATTATTTCAGATTTGACTGACACTGTGTTTAATATGCAAATTTTAATAAAACATAAACACAAACCCGATAAGTCAGGCTAACCCTAGAGCAAACTGCAGGCTAAATGAGCGTACAGCATGTGACTTTGTGTGTGTGTGTGTGTGTGTGTGTGTGTGTGTGTGTGTGTGTGTGTGTGTGTGTGTGTGTGTGTGTGTGTGTGTGTGTGTGTGTGTGTGTGAAGTCTGCCTCTTCGCGGGGAGTTGGGTTTATTAGAAGAGAGGCTGTCGTATATCGGGCTGAAAAGAGGGAACGCAGTCGTCACAGTTTGTCGTAAAGCGACGGGTGAAATTAAGAAATCCAATAACAGAAAGCGGAGGGATGGAAATGGGAGACGTGGGGAGCCAGCTGTGCTGAGGGGAGAGTGTGTGAGAGCAAGCGTGTGTTACTCTGCGTGCAGTCAAACAGAGGTACTCATTACCATGTACTTGCCTTTTTCAACTGCCTAGGAATGACGTGCCACTTTGACCTGCCTGCTCGTCATGCGGGGTCAAACACAATGAGGCCTTTGTGTGTTTGCTTGTGTGCGCGTATGTGTGTGTGTACGTGGGTGTGTGTCCAGCCCTAACTGAATTGGAGCATTTCCAGGGATTGAAAGTTTTTAAACCAGTGGGAAGTCCCCTCCACCCTGCAGTTAAACAGAAAAACTGAAGACTAAGCACTGATTTGCATACACGCTCTCTTTCTCTTACTCTCTCCCGTGATTCATCCTCAGTCGGTTTTGTCCCCTCCGTGTTCTGTGTGAATGTGGCAGACAGCGCAGGTGGCCATCTCACCATATCACCCACTTACTGCTGTCGGCCCTTACACAACACCAACAAAGATGGCTATTTTTAAGTTGCCGTGGAACATACAGTAACCTATCCTTCTGTGTTTCTTCCTCAACTTTGATGATGTGGGATAAATACAGACTTTCTTCCTTTTTATTAACTAATCCCTTGATATCAAACACATGCAGGTAGTGGATAAGATAACAAGAAGACCTCACAATTGAATAAATCCAATATAATAAAACCAAAAATTAGAGGAGACTGTGCCTATGGTGATTTTTGAGGCCTTATTTTGTGGTGTTCCTGCACTGGATTGCATCACACCAAACACATATACATGTTATATTCTCTGTTTACGACCAGAAATTCTTCTCCTACGTCCGTCCTTACGTTTGATAATCAGGTTTACTTTGGAGTCAAGAAGACAGAAAAAGTTGTCTAGGAGAAACATGTCTTTCCTTTCTTTTCATCCTTCTTGATTTCCACTGTTTCATCCCTACTTCCTTAACATTTTAGAATCCAGGAAAAACACATGAAAAAGAAAAGCGGTACAGAAGTAGAGCAAGTGAATGTCACGTGGATGCAAAGATGAGAAGAAAGCGTCCTTGACGGTGGAACATGAACAAACCAGAGGTGAAAATGAAGAATGACAATGCGAAGCAGAAGAGAGAAGACAGCAAATTAAAAACTTGTTGTCAAGAAGGGAAACAGAGCTCACACTTCCCCCCCGTTCGCTTTCCTCTCCATCACCGCTGTAATCCAAAGGATTCAGTCAAGGTAGAAAAAAAAAAGCGATGGCAGGCAGATGAAGGGAAATGAGTGAATGAGCATGAGACGGAGGTTTGGTCAGGCCGGTGACGCCACGCCCCAGGAACTCCCAACACCCCTCGCTCCGGATAGTGACGAGGCAGGTCAGATGGTTGCTGTGTCACAAACGACGCAGACAATCTCACGTGAACGCTCGCTCATACACACGGATGCATAAACACACACAAACTCATGCTCGTGGCAAGACAGAGACAGCTATGTATCAGTGCACCGCTGCAGGATTCAGGCGTGATGCAGAGTCAAATCCAGAGCGCAGACACACACACACACACACACACACACACACACACACACACACACTAAACTTGCACACAAACGTACACACACTCAGCCACTCTCACAGCTGCACTCTACTACACTCAGACACTCTGATACAACGATCGTTTTTTTGGGGGCATTGTCTAAAAGCCAGAGGAGTGGGAAGGAGCGCAGAATGAGAGCAGAGGAGAAGGAGGGGGAAAAAGGGAAGGAAAGCAGAGCAGAATAAGAAGATGTAGAAGTCGTCAAACGTCGCATATTGCTCTTTTTTTTGCAAAAGTCGTCGTCCTTGTGCTCTTTTCCCATCACAAGGGCACCCGATATACGACAGGCGGAGGACGCTTTCAACAGTCGGCGTTTCGGGGGAAAAGGACATCTCTCGGACCTGGATCCATATGGAAGAAAGAGCGGATGCAAGCACAGGGATGTACGTACTGCAAAAGAAGAAAGAAAAGAACAAAGACAGGTTTTCTGTTTTCGTCCTTTTCGCTTTTTGGGAAGCGGTTGCGTTCGAGTTTGGAGTTTTCTGGGTCGCTGCCGTTTCTGGAGAGACGTCGACGGCTGCAGACGTGGAAGAGTCTGGTCTGGGAAAGACACACAAAACATCACGAAGAAGTTAGACAGCGACAGAAGAAAGAGGCAAAGTATGGAGAGAGATTGTGTGTGTATGCAGAAGTGGAAACCGAGGCAACATTGCATGAAAATCCCCCCCCCCCCCCCCCCCCACACACCCCCCCAAAAAAAACTCTATTGTGCTGCTCATCACAGAGGAGAGACAGCAGCCTGCATCGCCAATCTCCCCTCGATCTCGTCTGTTTTTACCTATCGCTCTGTCTCTCCCTGTCTGTATATGCATCTACGTATCAGACCGACATCCAAACAACATACGCTGACTAAGCTTTCCAATGTACACAGACATCCCATATCACCCCCCCGCCCCCTCCCCGCTCCTCCTCCACCTCCCTACTCCTCCTCTTCTTCCTCTGTTGCAAGCATATCTTCCTCCAGGCAGGTCAGGTCAGGGTGGCTGGTGCTGTCCTCACGTAGCCCAGGGATTGGTGTCCTCGGCTCGGGCACGGAGGGAGCCGCTGCAGGGGTCAATGACAACCAGGCGTGGAGCTCTGAGGCTTTCTGCAGCTCCAGACAGGCTCCAGACGCACTGACCTACATCAGCCTCAGTCAGACTAGAGAGAGAAAGAGAGAGAGAGGGAGAGAAAGAGAGAGCGAGGGATGGGGAGCGCGGAGAGAGAGAGAGAGCGAGGGAAGATAGGCAGGAATGATGGAGAGACTGGTAAGCAGGCGCACGGGTGGAGAGGCTCGGTTTGCAAAATAGCAACATTTATCAAATAAAGTGCAAGACGGTGGCATGATGTGGGGAGGGGTTGGGTAGGTTGGGGTGGGGGATGGTCGAACAAGACAATTGAAACTGAAAAAAAAAACCTTGCTGCTTCAAATTATTAACTAACTCAGATCTCCTCTCAGCCTGCACTCACTAATAACACTTAAAAAAATCCCCTTTTGTCCTCATCATTTTACTAATCTCTATCCTCGTCTCACTTTTCCCCTTCTTGCCTCTCATCCCCTCCCTGCGTCTCCCCGCTGGTTCCCTCTTCCTCCCCCGTCCCTTTTCTCTTGCTCTTATCCTCTTTCTCTGTCATTTTAGCTCGATTTTCATCATACCACCCGAAATGTCTCTCACTGTTGGAGGATTAGTCCGTCTCTGGCTGCCTGCTTATCTGTCTGCTGTGGCTTTGGCTGCGGAGGAGAGGAGGGAAGGAGGAGGAGGAGGTGTGTGTGTGTGTGTGTGTGTGTGTGTGAGGAAGAAAGGGAGGGAGAGTGGGGTTTTTTTGGCATCTCTCGCTCAGTTGTTGTGGCTATATCGGCTCGACTCAGCTTATTGCGAGTGTGTTTTGTGCCTCAACATTGCGGAGCAGCAGAGGCTCTGCAGTGCGGCAGGAACAGAAAGAACATTTTGTGCTACTGTGTATGTTCTCTGAACAGGCAGGTGTGGGTATGCCTGTCTCCTTCCATGCTTCGGACTGATTGCATCCATTCCTGCAATACTCCGGCGGTGTGTGTCCGACTGGCTGTGTGTGATCATTACTCCCCAGTGCCGGCATCGACACTAAACACGGATCAATACCAATAGCGAAGCAGATAGATCAGGCTAACGTTAGCGTGGCTCCCCCAGGACCCCGTGTGGCAGTGGAAGTCAGTCTCAAATGCAACATACCTCAGTCAGACTAACAATGTCTTAATCCTGAGGTGAACATCTATAGGCCCTGGGGAGTTAGAAAATAAAGGCAAGTATATTAGATGGTACAGTAAAATCCAGCAGGGTCAGTGTATCCTGGTAAGGTCAGCGACTCAAATTGAAGATGGTCCAGGCATTTAAAGGGATAGTTTAGTTTTCTTCTCTAAAGCCTAGCTGATTTATTGCGAGCTGTCAGTCCTCTCAGTTCATCTATGAAGGACTAACCCCCTGTGTTATGGCTGCAGACATATTAGAGGTACTGGTTCGGTGAGATTGGAACAGATCAGTGGCAATCAGACAAAACATTGGTGGAAGAAAGAAAATCATCCTTCTGCACCTTTTACGCAGCTTCTACCATCAGTCAGCCACACAATAAACCCTAAAATGACATTTTTCACATAAATGATTGATAGTGGCTAAATAAAATACTTTTATTTGGGGTAATCTGTCCTTAAATCACATTTATGTTATTGAAGAAACTCCATACAAAAGCAGAAACATAAAATAGAGGGAAGTCACTGCACCCGGACAAGAATTACTTACAGTGTGTACCTCCATACAATGACTTGTTTTCAATTTTCTGTTTGCATACAAAAGATAGGAGACATGTTAATTAATGAGTGTTAAAAGTGTTGTCTTTAGAGAGAGCTAGGCTAGCTGTCTCCGCCTGCTTGTTGTCTATGCTAAGCTAAGCTAAATGCTTCCTGGCTCTAGCTTCATACTTAGCGCACAGATGTCTCTGTAAGAAAGCAGGTAAGCATATTTGCTAAAACATTTTCAACTATTTCTTTAAAGTTCTAACATTGATCATTTTGGACCTCTGCTTGAAGAAGCAAAGTAAATTTCAGCTCTGGCGAACGCTGACGAACAACTTTGCACTGAACACCAATAGCAAACTGTCTTGACAACGCTAACGTTTGAGGGTACAAAGAGAACCAGGGTATCAGCTTTGTAACACCACCCAATTTTTATAGCGCTTCTCTGTCAAATGAGAATTGTTAATTTGTTAGCATTGAAACACGCAGACAAAACAGTCTCAACTCAAGAATGAACTGTCAAGCTCTACTTTTACTCCTTAAACTTAAGTTCTCTGAATAATGGACAATTAAACAACAACTGAATATAAAGACCATGTGATATGATTGTAAAGTTCCAGCACAAGCAAGTAGAAAGATTTAAATGTTTTTGTTAAATTCCAATAAAGCTTCCATCTTTGTATCAATTTTGCTGCAAAAAAACTTGCCAAAATCAATGACAGCCACTTCATAATGATCTTAGAACCAAACAGTTTGTGCAAAATGACCAATCACTTATAGCTGAATAGCTTCAAAATTTCCTTTCAGCTTGTGGATATTGACAATCAACACTATTTTAAGAAAACGTGGGGGAGTGTACCTTTCTCATAGAAAAAGTTATTTCATATAAATGTGATTAAATAGCAACATCTATTCAAAACCAAACAATGGTATAATTTCTCTTTGGGTGGATTGAAAGAGCTCTCGGTTCATTCCATATGTAATGTAAACCATCCACTTAAATCGCAAAGAAACCGAGAGCGGCTTTCTTAACAGCACTGCTCCGCACTGCAGCTTAGGTTTCTACAAGGGATGGCGAGGAGCACGTTCTTCACCCCCCTTCCCCCCGCCGCCTGATTACGGATGAAACTCTGGACTGCGGCAGCCAAGTTTCAAAGTCAATGCTGATAGAGACAGATAGAGATGTCACTCTCTAGATCTCATTCCCATTACTGCTGGAGAGAGAAGTTATCAGGTCCAGATGCAAAGAAAAGTGGGTCACCACACTTAACTTGTGCCAGACCCTATATTTCCCCATATGTACAGGGACCCACTGCTTACACCAGTGCACATACAGTATGTATACTTGCCAAGTCAGACCATTTTCTTCCCCATCTCCCAAAATAGCACAGAGCAGAGTCAGAATGAGTGTATATGTGTGTCTGTCTGCTTCCATCTGGGGTATATCTTACATGTGTATATACCCCTGCATGCATGCATGGTTCCCCTACAGCAAATCTCACAGATTTATCATAACTACAGGGTGTGTTTCACATCAGCTTTCATGTTTGCTTGTTTTCCTGCACTCTTTTGTCTTAAAGTCCTTCTCATATGACATCCAAACTAGTAGCTGACTTAAACCCCCAGACCCTTTCATGCTGCGCCTCTGCCATCACAAACAACAGCCATCTGACAGCGGTGGAGGAGTGCGGTTTGGCCCACTGGATCTTTTTTAATGGGGAGTTTACAGGCAAAAAGGTTTTTTTTTTTGTTTGGGTTTCTTTCTTTTTTTTCACAGAGTGAGTTTAGTGTTTCTGTGCTCCAGAGGTCATGAGGAATTTTGTTGGTACGGTTCCAGCTCGATTTCAGGAGAATTCAGCATGGAAAGTGTTTGTTGGGAAATTTGAGGCTGTTTGCGGAGGCTTTATTTGGGTTTTGAGCCACGTATATCATCTGAATGGTCCAAATAGCTTCAGGCTGAGTACTATTTATGAGCATAGATGTATTTAAGGCCAAGAGTGCTCCATTAAAGCCTTCACTCAGTTTTCCAAGTATTGCCCAGTGTGACCTCTTTCTTAGAAAAAAAAAAAAAAACCCCACGGTACCCGGTTGAAATCCATGACACACTTTTCCTTAAATCCTGTTGCCTTCAGCTTTTTTTCCTCGGTTAACACTTTACACGTAGTGACAAATGACGTTGCTGAAAGCGCTGCGGAACAGCAGCAATATCCAGATGAACACAGAGCATGTAAACACCCGGGCGCAGACAAACACACACACCACTGGGCCGGCTGGGAACGGTAATATGATTGGACCGGACAGCGAGTGTCAACCCATGGGGCAAATCAGTTGTGTTATGATGCGTAATCGCTTGGCTGTCTGAGGAGGTGTGTGTGTGTGTGTGTTTGTGTTTGTGTGGATGTCACACCACCACACACGGGTCATACCCTAGCAATGCCCAGGGTGTATTGCATTGATTAATGTCGCAGTGTTGGTCGCATCTTGAGCCGGCGATGTAGTGGTGCTACTGCCATGACAGAGGAACCCTCCTCTCCTCCGCCTGTGTGTGCGTGTGTGTGTGTGTGTGTCTAAGCCAGTATCACATCAATAAACCTGCCTTATAATATAATATCATGCCTGCACAGAAGGGATAAGTACAATTTGGGTAGTATTTTTTTTGGATTTGCCTTCCTCTCTTGCAGTTATGATAACATTGTACTCACCAAGTTAATTTTTCAGGAAATGGTGAAATATTGAGGCAAGAAACCAGCAGTCAGACAACTCTGGGGAGACTACTTTGAAACAGCAGCTGGTGAAGACACAAGCTTCTCTTTATTGGAAGTTGGAACAGTGCAGAAGCTCAATATGTCTATGAATATCTATGGCTGAGTAATACAGTACAGCACACTAATGCATTCACCATTTTCCAGTGTAATTTACTTCATCACAATACCTCCATTCACTTAGCTGGGGAATGAATGGAGCAGAATTACTGTGCAGTACACAATTACCAGTGTTAAGTTTAGGTAAGTTCCATTTCTTTTCTTTCCTTTCTCTCTCAGTGAGTTACATGACTTCAGAATGTCAGTATCGTTACACTAATTTAACCCTTACATTCTGTTCATATTCTGGCATTTCACATTATCCCCTCAATAATTAGTCTCTATACATCATTTCCGAACAACAAATCATTCCTGGATACCTTATCAATCAATAATAAATTGGTGAGTATTTCTTAAAGACACTTTCAAAGAGCAAAGAGAGTTTATTCTTCAGTTTTTATGCTTTTGGTTGATGGAGAAAAGCATTCACAATCATAATAAATATCAGTCCAATGTTACATTACACAGGAGAACATAATGATTGCAGTTAATTATAATAAATGTGGATAAACAGTATTTTTTAATGATGATTTTTTAAATGTGAGGCAAACTCAACAAAAATGTGTATCAGATGCACAAAAATGTTTTTAAAAGTGGAAATATTTCCATTTTTGTATATTCCGGGTCACATTGGGAAAAGTTATCAAATTTCTGGCTAAAACAAAAGTTTTAAGGTATGTTTTCTTCTCTGAAACTGGGTCAAATTAGATGGTTAAAGGTGCAGCATTTCAGAACTTTTTATTTTTTCAAAATCAAATTCAGCGACGTAGCATTTTTATCCTGCTACCCAGCTACTTGTTAAGGCAAGCCAACATTTTAGCCAGGTTATCTAAACATTTCTTTTGTGTGTGTGTGGGGGGGGTAAAACTGTAAGCAATTGCCAAAATTGCACAATGAAACCGTGTGGACGCACATCTAGGTCAAAATGTATCCAGAAAGTGTCTGTTAATAAATAAATAATGATGGGTGTTACCAACATCTTTGTTTTTCTAGTGAATGAGTCTGGCTAAGCTGTAGGCTTGTTTTCAACCTGTATAACTGTCTGCCTGACCTCGCCCGTTTTCTTTTTAGTGACATTGCCATGAACTTGAACCAAAAGGAAGGGTGGCAAAAGTTGTTACAAACCAAAATGATCCTTTAAGAAATGAGGCCGACTGTGTAAATCATTAATTCGAGCTCATTCTAGTGATTATGCCAATTTTTCTCTGCTTATGTGGTGACATAACGCCACTTGTTACCACTTTTAAATAAACTTCACTCAAATTTTGCTCCGTCAGCAGATCTATCTTTTTTCACATTCATCATAATAACTGGATATAACCCTCCCTGTATAATTTCTCAACTAAAAAGTGAAAAGAAATGTGATCATCCCACCAGGCAGATTTACTCACCCACCAGTGTTACAAAACATAAAATTTCATAAATGCATTTAACAGCTTGTTAAAACGGATATTTCTCCCTCCGCTTTCATTTTTGGCTTATTTTTAGAAAGCTCTCCTCTATAAAAGCTCTGAGGGAAGTTTGAGGTTTTTTTGCTCATTAACGTGACCGCTGCTGCGCTGTACGTGAGATCCCGAAATCAAACAATTGCCAGTGAAGTTACACAACACTAAGTCAACGGTGTGGAGCTGTAGCTGTATGTACAGTAATAGCAGACTCTTGGCACACACACACACACAAAAACACACAGAACAGGTGGAATAACAGTTTTCTGATGACAATTTACATATAGGAGGACGTGTGAATGTGTGTGTGTTTGAGTGAGAAGCGGTTCACACGGGTCCAGACAGACCGGACAACAATATTAATAGCGTAACGACGCAAGGCCTCGAGGGATTCCGCAAATAGACATTTTTATGAAGAGAGGAGGAGGAGGAGGAGACAGGGAGAAGAAGGCTCAGACGAGAGATAGAAAATGGGTTGTCTGTGTTTGTCACCCACATATATATGTGTGTGCATGAGTGTGTTAGTTGCTTCGGAACAGAATATATTCTGGTTTTTGCCTCCATACTTTACCCTTGCTGAATGTTTCTGCATGTCTGACTTTCCCTATAGGCTCTGGCTTGCTTTTAGCCCAGGCGGTCTTATCTAACCGGCTCTCCAGAGAGATGGAGGGAGCAGAAGGGGGTGGAGGGAGAGGGGCATGCAAAGGAAGTGAAAGAATAGAAAGTCGTATCAACTCTGTGGTTCTGCCCTCCAAAACAACAGCCATCCTAATGAGTCACATAGTCTAGCCTGAGTCTAGCCTAAAAATATTATTTCCCTGTTAGAAAATACAACAATGTGACAGAAAGAGTTCTCTTTCTTGTAGGAAATTGCTGAAACAAGCAAAACGGCTGTTGTATAGCAAGTGGAAACAGGTTTGCAGAGGAAATGAGCCAAGAGAGTCTGTCATTTTTAAAACAGGGGGGGGGGGGGGATTCTAGGTTGTGGCCTTTTTTTCCCTTCTTTTTGTGTATGTGCTTTCAAGTGTGAGTTGTCGGTGTTTATGTAGACTCGTTTGGAAAGCGACCAATCGGCTCGGAGGTAACTC